>NC_039278.1:1564003-1639065 GCF_003368295.1 Carassius auratus | reverse complement strand
TTGAACTTTTATTTCATCCAAAATACAGCGAAAGCAGTAATATTGTGAAATAAGGGTTTCTATATTATATATTCTAAAATGTAATGTTTTCCAGTAATTTCAAAGCTGAATGTTTTAGCATCATTACTCCAGTCACATGATCCTTCAGAAATCAGTCAAATATTCAGTTTTTCTGCTCAAAAAACATAATGGATAAGAATAAGATGTCAGGTCATACATTATTGTGTGTTTTTTAACTCAAATCTAGCTTTATTGGCATCGGCCCATGAAAACCTCGGTGAACACACTTGACTTGACTTGGCCAAAACCGCAGAGGACACATTTCTGTTTTAGTATAAAGTGATCACATATTCTACAGTCTTTCAGAAAGAGAAAAGATCTGTTATACCTTCTAAAGCACTTCACACATCAGCTGAAAGTGTTGGATAGATGGGGATATCATTTAGGAGAAAACAGGAGTAGAAAGATTCAAACAATGTGTTTCTAAATATTCTTTTATTTAGCTTTCAGCAAAATATTATAAGTCTCATAATTAAACTGCAATATGCCTATTGCGTCTAGAACATAAGAACTATTACACGATCAGTTATGAGTAAAGATTGAAATGAAGGTTTGTCTTTAAATCTGAAATGGGACATCTAGCTGCGTCTCTGATCCCTCCTCCCGATGCCAAACACTCGTCACGCTCAGAACAAGCCCTTCTCCTTCTTAAATGCTCTTCTGTTTCCACTGAGGCAAACTGGTAAACTCTTCCCTGGAGCATCCAAATATTGGCCTGGAAATCTTGGTCAGAGAGATGTCTCTAGAAGAGCAGAACAGGGAAAATGTGTGATGTAATATATGGAAAATTGATTTTAAATATAGCATAAGTATGAGATCTGTGTTAGGCTTGACTGAAGTGATGTAGGATGTTATATGAAGCAGCACACATTGCTATGAGCAAAGAAACACCACACTTTTATTCAAGGTATTCAAATGTAGTAGTCAAATGTCTCTTAACTCCCGCTCTCTGTTGAGATCCATTAGGTTTGCAGGGATGTGCTCTCTCTGAAGTATAACCAGCTGTAGTGCTCAGTGTTAGGACAGTCTTTGGCTTGCATGACTCTGAAATTTCTTCATGTATAACATTGTGCAGATTTGAAAGCATGCTTGCATTAAACAGCACTTGGACAAGTAGTGTGTTCTTCTTTTTCAGAATGCAATTTTGCCTGTAAAGTTAAGTTGATGCACAGTGCATCATCTACATTTGCTAGGAATGAACCCATGAGCTTGGCATTGCCCTATCTGAACTACAGGAAGCCTGGTTTGTCATTAGACAGGGATCTGGAGCAGAAACAGAGGACAGATGCAGCAGACTCGGGACAAGACGACGCACACTAGAGCTGTAAACTCACAGGTAATTTGAGCAACCAACACACACCTGGGAGCAAGAACACAACCAAAACCAACCCGAGCTCATAAACTGGCTTATGGAACAAGACTTTGTGCAAATCTGACAAAACGACCAGGAAAAGTTCAACAACAGAAACAAAGAGGAAACTTGAATGTTCCTGATTTCCATGTAGGGAAAGTTTCATTTATACTGAACCTTACAATACAAGAAGGATTTAGATCAATTAATCAACATGGCCCACACAAATATTGACAAGATTTGGTTGGTGGACAACAGTACAATCTGACAGCATGTGTTGTTTAACGCTCCTGTAAGTAAAAGCTGTCCGCACCTCTTTGTGAGCGGGGGTCCACGTTCTCAGGCAGATCTCCAGACAGTTTGTTCATCAGCATTTCTGCTGGATATTGTGAGACGGGTTCACTCTCCGCATCAGTGGAGCCCTGTCATTACAAAATACAATTGAACACAAATCTTTTATGCAAATCAGGTTCAATTGACTAAATGTGTGTTATATGCAAGAGAAGGTAGGATCTTACAGATTCCACTTTAGTGGGCAATGTGATCTCTCCTAACTCCTCCTTCAGCTGCTCGTAGGTTTTTCCACCCTAGTACCAAGGATAACAGTGAGTGAATTAGAGGAAACATCCCGTTCAGCTGCAGAGAAGGACTCTTGCATCAAACCTACGCTCCATTTAGTGGGGTCCCAGGCCGTGAACCACCCCGTGAAGGTAGGAGGCTCAAAGCCCTGCTTCACCATTATAATGGGGGTGTCAGGGTCCCGGGATCCAGGGTGAGTCCGCAGGTATTCCTGGCACGTTGTCACAGATTCCTTACGCTCCACATCATTGGCTTCAATTCCTATCCAGAGGAAGACCTAGAAGAAGAAGAAGAGCCGAAGGCTGTGTTTAGGGTTGGGATGCAGAGCTACTGTTTTAGACACTTTCATCCGAGAGGACCAGAGTATGTTTAGTTCAGACTGTGCTGGTCTACCTGATCCCAGGTGTCCAGGAGCATGACGTCGTCCTCTCGCAGGTCATCCTGGGTGAACTGGGTTACCTCAGTGGCCAGAAACTTGCCGGTCTTGTTGGAGCACTCAAACAGACGTGGTTGATGATCTAGAGTCACCTGCTGTAATCTTGAAGAAGACGGGACATCAACAGTGAAGAACTGTTACTCATCACATTCAGTGGGTCAGTGCCTTTTCAAAACCTTTTTACCATCATTTTTGTTCATTATTCTCTTAAAGATGTAATATTATGGTACATTTTAGATTGTTTTGTAAGGGTACTGTTATAGCGACAGCCTTTCTGCCTTTTTCTGAGAATGCCTGCAAATCTTTTACCCTGAATAATTGAGTTGTTCTTAGTTCGGGGTACCTTCTGTCACTTGCATAGGGTCCTTTTCCACCTAAGGTCTCCCAAAACTCATATGGCTCCTGTCCCTCAGCCATGACCTCCTCTGATGAGCCTCGTCCAATAAAGGAGGCCACCTCCTTCGCCATGGCCCTCTCATCCCCGCTGGAGCCCTGAGAGGACAGAGAGAGAGAGAGTTTAGGACGGAGCTGCGATCGCTCTCCCAGAGTCCCGAGGAGAGACGGCGTACCTTGCCATACCACAGGAAGATGCCGTTCTGGCTTTTCAAGAGGAAGACGTCGTTGGAGTTGAGTGAAGCTGACAGGGCTGGCACCTCGATCGCTTTAGAATTGGTTTGGTGAGAGCCACAGATCTGAAACAGACGGACGGGCGGCTCTGGCTCCGGGGCGCTCTTTCTGGACGTGCCGCCCTGCCCAGGTTTACACATAATATAAGGGGTTATTGTAAGACACATAAACACATCGAGCAAGTTATAATGTTATTAGAGTTTATAATGTAAAAGCAGCACATAATGTACAGGTGATGTTTTTAACAGGTTGTTGCACTAAAAGAAATGTAGGCTGCATTGTGAAAACAAACATTTTCATAAAATATGCACTAAATTTGTGATTGTGACCTTTATCATTTTGAGTCATTTTGTGTACACTGTTATTTATTTAGATCACGCTTTAGTACAGATTCTCTTTTGCCTCAGGACACTCCTAATTTGATGCTTATTAATAGTTAGGTAAGGTTAAGTTCAGGGATGGGGTCGGATTAAAGAATCTAGGATATGGTCATGCAGAATAATTAAGCATTAATATGTGATTTATAAGCATTATTAAACGTGAGAAGATCCTCCTGCCATCTAAGGTTTAGCCCAAGCGCAGTGTGATTAAAGCAGTAGTGCACTACCTCGAAGATCACCATCTTGCCCTTGAAGATGGCCATGAAGTGGCGTGGCTCCTTGCCCATGGAGACTATGACCTGCACCGGCTGACCTCCGTGCTGCTGGTCCAGGGTCACCGCCTGATAGGCACACGCCGTGACCTCGTCCTGAGACGCATGACGGCCCTAACACAGAACACATATCATCATATCAGTCTCCTGGTGTCATTCACAGCTCCTCTGAGCTCACCTGTACTGTGTAGAGATCAAACTCAACTAAAAACTCTCCATTCTAATAAGTAAGGAATTACAAATGCTCTATAACATGCAGAGACACAGATGTTTGTTTAAAGGGTTACCAAGCTCTAAAACTACATTTTGTTACCAGATATGTTTTTGGTGCATAATCACTGTTGCAGATGATTTGCACTATTCCTGTTATCTGGGTTTATAATGAGATTGTGACAGCAGTCATTATGGTCCCTTTACCTTCCACATGTAGAGGATGTGGTTCTTCCTGCCATTAACTTCATAGCTGTACAGAATCAGATAGCAGTCTCCTCCATAGAAGTACCCATGCATCTCAGGATCCACCTCCACCATCTCCAAACTCTTGATGCGCCACACCTGAGGATGGAGAGGGCTTCAGAGATCATCTCTGTGTGTGTAGGGTGATTTCTTTAATAACTCCCATCCTCCTTACCTGCTTTTGTCCACTGCCGTCGTCCACCAAACGCTCCTGTGCAGCAACATCAGGCATCACATGCATCCTACTGGCATCAAACTTCTCTTGAGGGACATCAGCTAATCAATGACAGGACAGAGCAAAGCTTATGGACCAGCATCCAGTCATGCTTACTCTGCTCATCATCACAGCATCACGCTACAAACTACTGCAGATATATCATAAACACAGACATGCTGTCGTCTGTGTATTGGACTACAGAAATCTGCTTTTCTTCATCATTGTGTGTTTAATACAGCATAGCTGTGACAGTACTGACATATCAATGTTTTGATTTATTTAGTTATTTAAACTGATAGCCTCAATGTTCTAGAGTCTGTTGGACAGAAAACAGTTTTTGATGGACTGAAGTAATGAAATGATCTGGTATTAGGCTGACGTACCCACTCTCCCCACGGTGTGTGTCTGGCCCAGACCAGCTGTCTGCTCTCTGACCGTCCAGCTCTTGAACAGCTGCTTGAAGAGAGCCGATTCTCCTCCGTCACTGAGAGCCTCCACTTTAGTAGTGAGTGGGTAACCCTTCAGTTTAATGAACTCCTGGAGATGGATCACATTAGTCATGTGTAAATCTGATCACAATAATAATCCACTGCACTCCAGTCAGTTCCATCAAATGTGCATCTGCTGTTGTGTGTCACAGATTAGTTCGGAGCTGATCTGTGCAGATTTCTCTCCTGATTCAAACCGT
Source organism: Carassius auratus (assembly GCF_003368295.1). NCBI lineage: Eukaryota > Metazoa > Chordata > Actinopteri > Cypriniformes > Cyprinidae > Carassius > Carassius auratus. Next base: position 1,633,999 of record NC_039278.1, on the reverse strand, counting down.
GGTGGAAGTGTTTTTATGGATTAAGTCAAATCATCTTTATTTAATAAGACAATAAGAGTCAATTCAGTTATACACTTGGATCTTATCTGAAGTAAGGGTTTCAAAAGTCTTGATTTGATTCTTACAAACACCACTAGTGGTTAAACGTCTGGGTTGTAGGTTCAGTTCCTGTAAGGATGTTTAAACCGTCAGTATAATGCTATGGTCACTAGGACTATAGGCCATGTACACCACCAGTCCAAACTTTGCAAACACAGACTTCATGTTTCATATGTACTGAACAAAGCAGCGGTGGTAACCTCTGGAGGAAGTGGACTCATTGAGACTACAGATCTCCTTCAGTGGCGGCTGACACAAGACAACTCACCAGAGCCCTGGTCATTGCTGCTTGTCTCTCTGCTTTGTTGGCTGTCTTTCCCTTCCACACGAATATTGACATCCCTCCCTGGTCCAAAATATAGCAGTCCTAAAAGAAAGAAAGAAAGAAAGAAAGAAAACGAAAGAAAGAAAGAAATGCTTAAAATAATACAGATTTTTAAATATGTATTAATTAAAATACTACTTTTTTTGTAGTGTATTTATACATACACAAATTATATGAAAGCATGTTTCAGAGTCATTAGTTCATTCCTCTTGATTTTTATTTTATTTTGTTGTCTAACATTTGATGCTGTCATAATAATCAATTCTAGGCCCTCATATTGTCACACCACGGTCTGTCCAACAGAGGGAAACCTAGAAACACAAGACCTTCCACAACTTCCTCCCGATTTCCTGTTAATGATTAGCTCAATGATATCACCTGGCTTGTTACTGTGTGTATTTGGGCATATATAAGACCTGCATTTATTTGTATCTTTGCTCAGTCTTGAAGTTCTTTTGTTCAGACAGATCCTTTGGCCCTATGTTTTGGATTTCTTTGAGAGACTTTTTACTCAGAACTTTGACCTGCTTATTTGTAGGCTTTACTTTGTTTTTTGGACCTTTTTGCCTTGTGGATCCGCACCTTCTTCAGCCATGCTTCTGATGTTAACTTTTATGTTTATTCAAGAAAGACGCTAAGTAAAGACCGTTTGTTTTTCTGCATTCCTGCCTTGTGTGGTTCTCTGCAATTTGGGTCTACACTGCTCTGTGGTGTAGTGGCTAGAGCATTGGGCTACCAGCAACACATTCTGGGTTATAGCCCCGGTTGTGACAGCAAGACTGAGCCAGCAAAATGATGGACCCAGCAGAGGCTGAACAGATTAATGGAGCCCTTAGCAAACAGGGAGTATTGCTTGGAACACATGCATCACAGCTACAGAGGCGGACAGATGCTGTTAACCAGATTGGGGAATCTCTGCAACAACTACAAGCCCACTTGCCCCGAGAACCTGTAGCAGCACTGGCCCCAGATTCTCCACCAATAGCCGCACCTATTTCCCAGGAACCCAAGATCCCAGCCCCTCAGCGCTATGACGGGAAGCCCGGTACATGTAAGGGTTTCCTGACTCAAGTCTCTCTGATTTTGTAACTACAACCCTCTTCCTTTGCTTCTGAGAAGGCTAAGATTGCATAAATAATATCCCTGTTGTGTGATCGTGCCCTGGATTGAGCCTCAGCTCTTTGGAGACAACAGTCCCCCATTTGCTCAGTTCTAAAAGTGTTCACAGAGACTCTCCAACAGGTATTCGACCATCCAAGTCAGTGGCCGTGAGGCAGCAAGAAGGTTGCTTGACCTACGCCAGGGGCATCAATCTGTGGCTGATTATGCCATTGAGTTCCGTACTCTGGCTTCAGAGAGTAAATGGGATTCAGAGGCTCTTCTCTCAACCTTCTACCGTGGCCTTTCTGAAGATGCTAAACATGGACAAAGTTTCAAAAATTAAGTTGTACGTTTGAAAGAGTATTTTTGTTCCAAAAATACTCCTTCCGGTTTGTCACAAGTTTGGGAAAGTTTTTTTCGAGTATGGGTCTGTGTGACGTTAGATGGAGCGGAATTTCCTTATATGGGTCCTAAGCAGAGGTGTCAAGTAACGAAGTACAAATACTTTGTTACTGTACTTAAGTAGAAATTTGGGGTATCTATACTTTACTTGAGTAATTATTTTTCAGCCGACTTTTTACTTCTACTCCTTACATTTTCACGCAAGTATCTGTACTTTCTACTCCTTACATTTAAAAAAATAGCTTCGTTACTGCTATTTCATACCGGATTGTTATCGTTCAGAGAGAGAGAAAGAAAAAAAACCCTATCCAGATAAATCGCGCCATCAGGATGGAGTGAATTTGATTGTGGTTGGATGAGAAGTATACACATATACCATTCCGACACCCTATTGGTCCATACGCGATCCATCACACCTGCACATGACACAAGTCACATCACACTGCATAGACAGTTTTGGGTTTGTTTATCAAAAAATATATTTCTTAAAAGTAGGCTGGAACCAGTAGTATCCGATCGCCTCAGAGTCAGTCCGCTTAAATTTCAAATGAAACCGGCGTCAGTCCGGTCTCCTCCCGTCTTTCAGCGCGCTCTTCAATCCGCCGACCACGGTGGAGCAGCGCGAGCTCAAACAGAGACAGAGGACACAAGGTGTGTGTTTACCGATAGATTGTTAGAATATCTGTATCTGTGAAGTTCTTTGTCATAAATACAGTTTACAAAAGGTCACGATCAGTCGGTTTCATCTAGTGTAAAGTTTTCGCTTGTCACCGCTAATCACGAAACAGCTGTTTCCTTACACTTATTTAAATATACTTCATTTAATCATACGTACATACACTACTGTGCAAAAGTCTTAGGCAGTATTTTCACTTAAAAGAATGGTGTTCGGCCAGTCATTTATATATTTTGCTGTAGAGTGTCACTGTCAGTATAAAATATCAGTTTACAATTCCAAACATTCACTTTGCCATCGTCAAACTGCTTGTGCATTCAAAATCGCACTAGATTATTATTAAAATTAATGGCAAACGACTGTCCTACTGACACATTGCAGCAAAAGATATAAATAACTGGCTTAAAACCCTTTTTTGGGGTGAAAACACTATTCTTTCTTTTCCATAAGACTTTTGCACAGTACTGTATTTTAAAAACGAGATTGTTGCTACTTTATAAAGAATGAGCATACAGTCATTCACAGAAATGATTTAAGACTGTGACAGACAGCACTCATCTTAACTAAATATCAGAGTGAGTGACAGAGATACAGTAGAAACATTATGTGTACTTTTGTATTAAATAATGACCCAGATTGTGAAATACATTTATTAGCCTTAGATTAAGGGAAGCACAACTTGGGAAATGAGAGCATCCAAGGTGAAAGCTATGGATTTATTTTAAATATTTGTAATGTTCTTTAATGTTATCCATAGTTTTTTTTGTAGTTCTTTTTTTTTTTTTAAGTATCGGTTCAGGCACGTTGAGGCGCCAGTACCATTTTAAAAGTATCGAAAAGGCACTGGACCCTACTTAAAAGTTATTATTTATTTCTCACTACTGGCTCATTTGCCAAATGGGTGCTTTCTCTTCGTCCTCCACAAATTAAGCTACTGTAGGTAGTTGGGTAGTGAGACGTTTTAATAAATTATCGTTTGCGATTAATGACGCAAATGACAATGTTGTGATATCTAGGCTATAGAGCATCACAGTCCCACCCACAGCTGGTGCCGGAACTAAAAATTCAATGCAATTTCTGCATTGACATTTGGGGTATAAGCCATTAAAACGTAACCATACATGGTAGACTTAAAACCAGCTACGGCTGTACTAAGCAACAGTATATGCTCATATAAACGTAAAAAGATCATGGGGGCACTAACCTTGTTTTGATCTAAATGCCTTTTATTCGCTATGTCTTGGCTAAGTACTTCATTACCCACAATCCTGAACAATCCCACAATCCCACAGTGATGCATCTGATTGGTGGAGCTCTTATAACCGTCTGGTTAAACCCCTCGAAGGTCCGTGAAGACTGAAGATCATTAATAAAAAAATAAAATAAAATAAAAACCTGTATTGCGTTTTTGCACGGTAGACTTATCAATTCAATCATGATCTCCTTGGCTGCCATTGAGAGTTTTGCAGGGAGGTTGGTAACTTTAGTTAGCATTATCGTCCACTTTAGCTAGGCTACTGTAGCCTCCATATGAAATGAGTCATATCAAGCATTTTATAATGCCACTGTCAAAACAATATTTAGCCTAGACATACCTTTTTGTGCATTTACTGAACATTTGTGTAATGGCAACGACATGTGTTGACAACTGAGCAGTGATTGCAGTCAGATACAAAGCACTGCACCATTGCTGACGTTATCGTTAACCATTTTCACACACGCACACAATATAAAATACACGATGATAAAATAAAAATCAATACACAATACATATATAAAACACTATTTATTTACACGATTAATACTAAAAGAACTGCTATTACTGCACATTCACTATATAAAATAAAATTCACTGGAGGAAAAAGTTCGCGCGAGCCGCCGTCATCAGATTTGGATGTCGCTCAAAAGGCTCGTTGCCTCGTTCGCAGTTGTGGCTTCAGTCGAATTCAATGGGGCGCGGTGGTTTATGGGATGAGTAGTTCCTTCGCTCGAAATGAAAATACATACACAGTCTTGTACCTTTGACTTTTTTTGGATTTTGTCTTAATTTTTTCACTTGAAATGATATGTTATATGCTTATGAGTTCAGCCGTAGCTGGTTATCCTCACACATGCTCTAAAACTCTTTAGATACAGATTTTTCCGAAAGTGAATGGGAGAAATGAATGGGAAATTTACTTCCGGCACCAGAGCTATCTCGTTCTGTGGGTGGGACTGTGAAGCTCTATATCAACTTTGTAACTCGTTACCCTCCGAACACTGGACATAGCAGACGTATGTACCGAATACAAGAAGCTATCAATCAAGAAGGTATCAGGATTATGAGTTATTTTTCATTTTTAGTTTTTGAATAATCACTTAGATTAATCATTCATTTTGACAGCACTATAATGTTTATTGTAAATAGTCAACCACACAAGAGTAATTGTTTTTAGCCTGCACCAATGTTCTTGTCCATTGCCCTCACAGAGTCCTGCAGCTAAGCTTGGATGTACATTTACATTCCATTCAAGGTTATGGATGACATGCCTCTGAAGTTTGACTTTTTGCACCATAACAATACTTATTGGCAACTAGTCATCATATCTCTAGCTCTTTAATGTATTTGCATTGTACTAAAATGAGTTCATTTTCAATGGGCATATATGTGGCTGAAACAGGTAGCCTAGTGCCTCCCAAATTTTTCAACATGAACATTTTAATATAACATTATAGTCATTATGGCCTTTAGAAAATTTTTTTTTGAGGAGGTGGGGTAGTGCACAATAGGCCCTTGTGGCACGGCCCAAGCTTTTGTTCTTAATGGCATTTTTTTTCCCTTACATTACTTTTACTTTTATACTTTAAGTAGTTTTTTAAACCAGTACTTTTACACTTTTACTTGAGTAAAAAGCTTGAGTTGATACTTCAACTTCTACAAAAGTCTTTTTAAACCCTAGTATCTATACTTCTACTTGAGTAATGAATGCCAATACTTTTGACACCACTGGTCCTAAGGGCACTTCTGTCGGAAGAGTGTGCGCTCCTGTATAGCAGAGCACTGAGAGCACAACAGACTTCACTGATCAGAGTGAGAGCATCGCGAAATGTCACAAAAGAAGTGTGTTTTTGGTTGCCAGGGCAAGACAACCCTGCACAGATTACCAAAAAGAAAACAGCATTAAGGGACCAGTGGATGGAGTTTATTTTTACAGAGCATCAACGGAGTTGTGCAAGTGTTTTTGTTTGTTCCCTGCATTTCGAAGATGCTTGTTTTACAAACAAGGCCCAGTTTGACGCCGGATTTACACAATGTTTATTTCTTAAGGATAATGCAGTACCAACGGAAAAGGGTCACGATCGTGTGTTGGAACCGCATGCGGTGAGTAAAACTGCTTCAAATATCTCTGTATTGTTAACTTAGCTATCGGCGCGTAAGCACATCAAGTAAACAACATGCGATGTTGTCATCAAACTGCACTTTCCACATGTACAGCTTAAAAAATAAAAAAAAAGACGACAAAGTGGAACTAAGTCATTTTCCAAAACAGCCAAACAAATATATACAGTTTCAGTACATACCACATAGAGACGTCGTTGCTGCTGCTGCTCTTGTTCAATTTCAGCCTCTGGATCTGATCTACGCTGAATCTGACTGTTAGCCATGGTTTGTTTTGGATGTTTTTTTCCTCACGGTAATGTCACAGCTTCCAAACGCTCTCAACGCAAAAGCCTACTCGTGCTTGTGATTCTTTAGCTCCGCCCATACGTCACGCCTCCAGTCGGTCGTGTTTTTCCGGGAAAAATCAGTACAGACTATCTTTCTCTTATGAATATAATAAAACTAAAGACTTTTTGGAGTTATGAAGGATGCAGTACTACTCTATAGGTACTCAAGATTAACAGGATATTGAGTGAAAACGAGCATTTCACCCCACCTTTAAGGATGAATTAGCCAGTAGAGACTGGGGTTCAAGTCTGGAGGAACTCATAACCTTGGCCACCCGCATTGATAACCGTATTCGTGAGAGGAGAAGAGAACGTTGCTCTCCCCAAGTCATGCCCATGTTATCACCTACAAATGTTCCAGAGATTGTTCACCTCAACCAACAGACAGAGAAAGAACTCATCTATCACCTAAAGAGAGAGAGAGAGACGCATGAGAGTGGGTCGTTGTTTCTACTGTGGAGGTACTGGCCACATGCGCTCTTCCTGCCCTGAATTAGTGGTAAAAGCCAAGGCTCGCTAGGGTGTGTGGGGACCTTAGCGAGTGGAACTGCCCAGTTTAACACTCCTCACTCCCATTTACTGTTGTCAGCTACCCTTACTTGGGGGGATGCAAAAGAGAAGATAATATCATTGAAGGCATTTGTGGATTCAGGTGCGTCTGACAATTTTTTGGACATTGAACTGGCAAAAAAGATGTGTATTCCCTATGAGACTTGTCCTGCATCCTGGAAAGTTGAAGCCCTGGATGGCAGACCTATTGGGTCTGGAGTGATCAGGTTTAGAACCGTTCCTCTGTGTTTAACCATTGAAGCTAACCATCATGAAACAATCTCCTTCTATCTTATTGAGTCTTCCAGAGAACCCCTTATCCTTGGTTATCCCTGGTTGCGGCTTCACAACCCTCCATTTTTCTGGACCTCGGGAACTCTTCTTGACTGGGGTTCAGCATGTAAGGACTCCTGCACCTCTCCTGCTTCCTTTGTGACTGGGAATAAAGAAATTCTGGCAGCTATTGAAGAGGTGAGTGGTTTGTTCATTGAATAATCTACCAGATCTGACACTTATGCCCCTTGAATATTATGAGTTGAAAGAAGTGTTTAGCAAACAATGTGCTACCAAACTACCACCTCACAGACCATATGATTGTGCTATTGACCTCCTTCCTGGCACACTCCCTCCTAGAGGTCATCTATATTTCCTCTCTGCCCCAGAAACTAAAGCCATGAATGAATATATTCAGGATGCTTTAAGGACTGGTTTCATTCACCCATCAACATCACCAGCTAGTGCTTGATTCTTTTTTGTCCCTAAGAAAGATGGTAGCCTTAGGCCTTGCATAGACTACCGTGGGCTCAATAAAATAACTATTAAGAATCATTACCCTCTCCCACTCATGTCATCTGCATTTGAACTGCTTCAGAAAGCTAAGATTTTTTTCAAAATTAGATCTGTGGAGTGCATACAACTTGGTAAGTATTCGGAAGGGTGATGAATGGAAAACAACCTTCCGTACTCCAACTGGCCACTGGAAATACCAAGTCATGCCCTTTGGATTAGCTAATGCCCCAGCTGTGTTTCAAGCCTTCATTAATGATGTCCTGAGGGAGATGCTGAATAGTTTTGTGTTTGTCTATCTAGACAACATATTAATCTTCTCAAACTCTCTACAGGAACATATTCACCATGTCCAACAGGTTCTGAAGAAGCTACTTGAGAATCATCTTTTTTTAGAGCTTGAAAAGTGTGAGTTTCGTGTGTCTCAAGTCTCATTCCTAGGCTATATTGTATCTCAAGAAGGCATCCAGATGGAACGAAAGAAGGTATCTGCCATCACAAACTGGCCCCAGCCCAAAACACTGAAGCAGGTACAGAGATTTCTTGGCTTTGCCAATTTCTATAGGAGGTTTATTCGTAACTTCAGCACAATTGCAGCACCCATTTCCGCTCTTACGAAGGGTTCACCCACTCGCATTCACTGGACTGCTGAAGCTCTGAAGTCTTTTGACAGGTTAAAGAAACTGTTTTCTTCTGCCCCAATCTTGGTACACCCAGACCCTGAATTACCTTTTATTGTTGAAGTGGATGCATCTGAAGTGGTAGTAGGAGCAGTGCTCTCTCAGAGATCCGTTACAGATAACAAGGTTCATCAATGTTCCTTCTTTTCCAGAAGCCTGTCTTCAGCAGAAAGAAATTACGATGTGGGTAACCGAGAACTCCTAGCTGTGAAACTAGCAGTAGAAGAGTGGTGCCACTGGCTAGAGTGGTCTAAGCATCCTTTCATTGTGTGGACAGACCACAAGAACCTGTCCTATCTACAGCAGGCTAAGTGCCTTAACCCTCGTCAGGCTAGGTGGGCCCTCTTTTTTACCTGTTTCAATTTTGTGATCTCTTACAGACCTGGATCACAGAATGTAAAGGCTGATGCCTTATCACGGCAGTATGATTGCTCCCAGAAGGACCATTCCCCAGAATTCATCATTCCCAGAGACTGCATAATGGCACCTATTTGCCGGTCCATCGAAGATACTGTGCGTGAGGCGCTACATGGCGTGCACATTCCTGATGAGGTTCCAGCAGGATGCTTGTTTGTTCATAAAAGGAAACAAGATCTGAGGTCCTTCAGTGGGGTCATGCCTCCTCCCTTGCTGGACATCCAGGAGTAGAGAGGACATTGGATTTTATTCAAAGACGGTTTTGGTGGCCAGAGTTGTCAAGAGAGGTCCGATCTTTTTTACAAGCCTGCCCAGTCTGTGCTCAACAGAAGGCTTCTGATCAGCGCCCTTCCGGTCTTCTACACCCATTGCCAATCCCTCAACGTCCCTGGTCTCATGTATCCATGGATTTGATCACGGGTTTGCCAGTATCTGAAGGTAACACTGTCGTACTGGTAGTGGTGGACCGCTTCTCTAAAGCTGCACATTTTATTCCGTTACCTAAACTTCCTTCTGCTAAAGAAACTGCTGACATTGTCCTTCAAAATGTTGTAAGGATCCATGGAATTCCTGTGGACATTGTTACGGATCGGGGTCCCCAGTTCATGTCTCGTTATTGGAAGGCATTCTGGTCTCTATTTGGCTCTTCTGTCAGTCTCTCTTCAGGTTTCCACCCTCAGTCAAATGGCCAAACAGAACGGGTGAATCAGGAGTTGGAGAAATATCTTCGCTACTGCACATCCCATCAGCCATTCTCTTGGAGTTGGTTCCTGGTATGGGCAGAGCTGGCACACATCACCTTACGCAGCTCCTCCACTGGATTTTCCCCATTCAAGTGTCAATTTGGATTTGAGCTACCATAGTTCTTCAGTCAAGAAATAGAGGTTGGAGTTCCTAATGCTAAAAAGTTGGTTGAACGGTGCAGAAAGACATGGAAAAGGGCTCACTTGGCCTTGAAAGTGCTTCAACTCGCTACAAGAAGTATGCTGACAGGAGAAGAAGTGTGACCACATACTTCAGAATTGGACAAAGGGTCTGGCTCTCAGCTAAGGATTTGCCTTTAAGAGTTGAGTCCAAAAAACTTGCCCCAAGATTTGTTGGCCCATTCAAAATCACCAGAAGGGTCAATCCTGTTACATACCAGCTTGCTCTACCAAGAACGATGAGAGTAAGACCTACCTTCCATGTTTCTCAACTGAAACCTGTAGTAACCTCTCCTTTGTCTCCCCCAGGTCCTGCCCCCCCCCCCCCTCATATTATAGAAGGTGGTCCCACGTATACAGTGAGGAGGCTGTTAGACTCAAGACGCCGTGGCTGTGGTTTTCACTACCTGGTCGACTGGGAGGGATATGGGCCTGAGGAGCATACCTGGGTGCCAGCACGACACATCTTGGACCCGGACTTGATCAAAACATTCCATCACCTGCATCCTGACCATCCAAGGCCATCTGGAGCCGGCCATAAAGGGGGGTGGGGGGGACTCTGTCACCACACCACGGTCTGTCCAGCAGAGGGAAACCTAGAGCACAAGACCTTCCACAACTTCCTCCCGATTTCCTGTTAATGATTAGCTCAATGATATCACCTGTGCCTGGCTTGTTACTGTGTGTATTTGGGCATATATAAGACCTGCATTTATTTGTATCTTTGCTCAGTCTTGAAGTTCTTTTGTTCAGACAGATCCTTTGGCCCTGTTTTGGATTTCTTTGAGAGACTTTTTACTCAGAACTTTGACCTGCTTATTTGTAGGCTTTACTTTGTTTTTTGGACCTTTTTGCCTTGTGGATCCGTACCTTCTTCAGCCATGCTTCTGATGTTAACTTTTATGTTTATTCAAGAAAGACGCTAAGTAAAGACGGTTTGTTTTTCTCCAATCCTGCCTTGTGTGGTTCTCTGCAATTTGGGTCTACACTGCTCTGTGGTGTAGTGGCTAGAGCATTGGGCTACCAGCAACACATTCTGGGTTATAGCCCCGGTTGTGACACATATTGATCATTTTAGTGTGTCTCAGGGCTGAGTGTTGAGATTTCCTCCACAATCTTTGTTAATGTATAAACTTGATGGATACATTTGAAGGTAATTAATTGAATTTAGTTGAAAACGCTCTGTATTATGTGACAGAGGGTCACACAGAATCTCCCCTGTATACAGAGGTTTCTGTAAATGTCCTTTCTGACCATCAAATTAAACACCAGCACAATTGAATGAAAGCAAATATTTGGAGTGATATTTTGGATGACATGTTATGGTGTAATGGAGAAATCTCCTTCCAGCTGTGATTGTGCTTACATCATGATTCAGCATGTCCTGTGTGAGTGGACTGCATCCGATCTCTGTGATGTTCATAGATCCTTTAGCGTCTGACACACTGCAACATCGAGGGTTTGTTAGATTAAGTAAGGAACATTACAACATAACTCGTAAACCCCATAAACATTAGGCGTGCTGATTAATCAACTGAATGATGTTTTAGGTCATGCAAACAGCTGAAGTGTAAGATATTACAAGCTGGAGCTGACAGCACTTACTGATAGAGGGTGAGCTTAGACATCTGCTCCTGGTCAGTTATTTCATCAGGCGTCCCGCTGGGCAGCTTCGAGGGCCGTTCACCCAAGTAGCTCACCATCACATCCATTAATGATTGGGAGTTAGCCTCTGCGTCCCCCTCAATCACACCGATCTCTGCCCGGCCCCCTCTCTCACGGTCCCTGATGTCCTTGGCCAGCATCATGCCCTAACAGTCAACAATGAGCAGCACATCAGGATTTCAAAGAACCCAAAACTCTACCGGAAGTATATACATATGTAGATAAAAGATCACCTTCAGACGCTCCTGTCTGTTGCTTTCAGGGCCGTTCCACTGGAGAATGGTCTGGCCGAGATCCAGCAGGAAGACGCTCCCAGTGTCAAAGCTGCTCCAGCTCATCTCCACCTGCATTTGACCAGTCATTTACTCATTTACTCACTCAAACATCAAGATCAGATGAAGGATTGTGAGGAACATTGAGTCAAATCAAGAAACCAGACAAACATTCAGCCTTTTTAGAAGTCATTTAATAATAGTCACCTCTGTGCCAGTCACTTTCCTTTTCCCTTTCACATGCAGCAGTCTTTGAATGTTATACGTGTTTGTCTCCACGTGGTTCATTCCTGATGACACCCCTCCGGACTTATAACTAGAGACATATAAAGACAGATGTGTGTGGCTTTTGTCATCTTCATGGAGCACACACAGAAGAGCGTGAGAATGTAAAGGGTGTCCACCAGGGGGCCTTGTAAAGTAGAGCTGTGGTTTTTTAGGTTACATGTTCTTATATTTGATGAAGTTTGCACATCTTTCTTTTGTCAGCTTTGTGGCTGTATTATAATTAGACCTGAGAAAGCAATGCTTTGAAACTAACTAAAGTAACTGAACTGCAGGTATGGGATGCTTACATTATGCCCTGTTTGAAATATCCGCAGAAGATGCTGGACTCGTGGTGCTGGACCTCGCGGTACTGGACAGGTGAGGAGCCCAGGAACTCATCCAGCTGAATGGCATAGACAGCAGCAGCTCCCTGTTCATCCAGCGTAGACATGGAGCCTATCCAGTAATGAATGTCATAGTATGCAGACTTTCCAGCTTTGCGTGTCTGCACAGAGAGGACAGACTTAGGATGTAAAACCTGAGGCTGTAACTGAATTAATGAGTTATATGACGTCTAACCACCAATAGCTGTCTAACAGGAAATGGTCAGGTTAAGCTGAAGGGATGAGGAGAGGACAATGGGCTTTTTATTAGAGTTAAAAAATAACACAAAAGACAATACAAACACTCACACACAAAAAAACACACACTCACACGCACGCACGCACACACACACACACACGCGTGCGCGCGCCAGTGTCAGACATCTGTCACCAGAACTCATCATGAATTTTTCACAACATAATTTGAAGATAATATTCACTTACTGAGAGCAATAAATAGCAGTCACTTTCATAAAACTGTCCGTGAACTTTTTCCGGGACCAAAACGAGATCCATTTTCTGTTGGGGAAACATTTAAGTGAGAAATTTCCTTGAAACCAGTTTAAAACCTGTCCAAATCTTCACTTAAAGCTTTGATCAAGTCAAGTTGAGTTTTACTGTCACTCCTCTACATGTGTGGACATACAGAAACTAACACATACATATGCTTCACATAATTCAATGTGCAAAGAGAAACATTGTAACTCAAACAGCTGTCTTTTTTGGGTAGTGTACACGCAGCAGTGTGTGTGAGAACTGTCTAGTGCACACAGAGGAGAGTGGGGGGGGGGGTGATTTGAGGTGGGTGTGGCTACAGCAACCAGCTCCCGCCTTTCTGCCCATTTTTGATTATCTGGGAGTGACGAGGGGTGACGCCCGGTTAAGATGGTGATGGCCGGCTCCGCCCACTTTTGGTTTCTAAACAGCTCTTCGGAAACCTATGAGTGACATCACGGACACTATGCACATGTTTATATACAGTCTATGGGTCCGAGCTAAAGTGCCCTAGTGCTCCGGTCTGCTGAGGGTAGGGGAGCGTAATATAAAGATTTTTGATCATGGATGATAAAAGTGTCTCCACAATCTGCTTCTGAAGAAATCTGGTAGTATCAGTATATGGTAGTAAATATCGTAGTAGCGCACATTCAATCAGCTGCAGTTCAGAATTAATTTACTGCCACATACATTAACATCAGTGTTAACTCAGACTAGAGTTACTCTCATACACTGCACTAATTCACAAAAGGGTTTTTTTCTTCTTCTTTTTTTTTTGTTGATCTGCTTTAAAGCCTTACTGGTTATTTAAATGTTTCATGTGCTTTTCTGATGTGCAGTTTTTTTCTGAACACAATCAAAGTGCAGCACGAAAACTAAACTGTGCCTGATTATTGAACTAAGTCATGTTTTGTGCTAATACTGTTGAAACACACAAGGTTATGTATAGACTCAGATGGATATGTCTAAAAGGAAGTAATCATCTAAAAGAAACAGATGCATGTCTGTACATCAGTGCAGGTCTTAAAGGGACAGTACTGTAATTAAAGGCATAGTTCACCCTAAAATTGTATTTCTTTCATTGTTTATTCACTCACATGTTGTCCCAAACCTATATTATAATTTTTTTATTGTGCTGCACACAAAAGAAGATATTTTGAGAGATCTGGATAACCAAACAGTTGCAGGTCGACGTTGACTTTGATAGCTGATTGTTAATGTTTAGCAGAAGAAAACTCAACTTTTGAGTGGGTACATGAAGGTATATAATAAAAAAAACACTGTTTTAATTGTTGGGTATAAAACACCAAACACAGAGAGAAAAATCACTGCATACTCTTGACTGAAAAACTGTAATACAGTTGCTTTAATAGGAATCAGTGTATATAGTGTTTTATTTTCACATTTGTTCATTCAGTTTTTTGAATGCTCCTGCTAAATATACCTATTGTACCTGAAAATATAACACTGTTTATCTTTATTTGTGTATTATGTGTATTTGTAATGAGTATTTTTGTTTAATTTGTTTTTTAATGACAAAGATAAAATAATGACAAAGATTTTTATCTTCTCCCACTTTGGCCTAAAAATCCGCCATACTTTTTCATATTTTGTTACCTTAAAGTGTCTTTATAACAGGGATATCAGTTTGACAGTGATGATCAAACAACTTACGAAATAGAAAACCAACACGACAAAGAATAAAATCAAGGATAAAATCATGATAGTCCTAAAAATAATTGTGACATTTTTTAAATATTTAAAATATAAAATATTACAGTAATAAATAGTATTAGCGTAACAGAGATGTGATCTGAGTACCAGAGCTGGGGCGTGTGTGTTTCCCTTGTTGCAAGGTTCACTGGTCGGTTGAACTTTGGGAAAACTGTCTTCAGGTTCGTGTGGTTGAAGTCTCCAGCTATTATGAAAGAGCCGCTGGGGTTATTTGTTTGTTACTGACCGATGGTTTTGGGTAACCACTGAGCCTTTAGGAGAACTGAGCTTTACGTATTTCTGTGAATTCCCCGTGTTGTTCCTTTGTTACACAGAAATCATTTATAGCAGTACTGTATATAGTTTTACACCGCACTGTCTGTAACAACAGTGACTGTACTGTTATTTTCAAAGATTATTAGTATAATGCACTTTGTTGATAAAAGGAATGTCATTCTTTAATCTGGTTCTCTCCAGTAAACCTCTGTAAAGGAGAGCTTGTAAAGCAGGAGCACCGCTGAGAGTCAGATACGACACAAACCCTACCTCGATTCTCCAGATCAGGATCCCTGGAGAGTGTGTGACGGCTCTGAATGTGTGCTGCATGATTCAGATCGACTGAAAAACAACACAGAAGAGCGTTCACTGGGCTATTCGCTTGAATTCAGCATCACTACATCACTACTGACGGGTTATCATGTACACCTAAATATAGTTTGAATAAAAAGAGCAAAACACAAGTTTGAATGTCAAGACGTTACCTGGAAGTGGAAGCAGTGATGTGGAAGAGCTCTAGAGATGATTCCCCTCAGATGGATGAAGACAGGTGTGTAAAGCCGGTCAGAGACAGCTGAACTAGTCCTGGACTCTCTGACACTAACACAACACAGAGCTAAATATGCCCTTTTTTGTCCAGATCTTTCACACCGATATTACCATCACTTCATTTGGATGAATTTGCCTGCTGTCACTCAATCCTGAGCTCAACAGCCAATCAGTGTAAGACTTTAACACAGTCCATGCAAATGAGTCATATCAACAACAAGAGATATTCAAAAGACAAGAAAAGATCATAATCAGTCAGTGTTTAGAGCCTGTGTTGTCCGATCATTTCTGAAGGTTTATCGCTGAAGGGACTCGGCAGACACATGTTGTGAGGTTCTATTAGCATGATGCTACAAAACTCTAGCTACAAGATATTACATATGTTGAATGTGCTTAACTGTGCAACACTAAATCATCACTGAACATGTTCTCGATTATGTGACAAAAATGAAAGACTGTATGTTACCAAAACAATACATCCTCCTCCGGTGAAACAGTGTTCTGGTCTGAATCAGGAGAGAAATCTGCACAGATCAAGCAGCGTTTAAACAGATCTAAACTAATCTGTGAGAGATCTTTCACTGGAGGAAGTGTTATTATGGATTATAGACTCTATGTGTTTGAGTTAAAATCATCTTCATGCTGGATGTGTTTCATCTTTCGTCTTCTCCAGATGTTCACTGATGGACTGGTGTTTTTATCAGCGGTTTGAGTCATCTCTTTCTTTAAATCACTCTTAACAGATTGAAACATTCAAAACATTTTATTTAGCACAAAACCAACATGAACAGAGGATCAGAATGATGCATTTGTTTGGATGAGGTGCTCCTGCGGTCACTCATTTACTGTCCACCGCTGGCAGTGTATCAATCATTCAGATCAGAATAAAGCCTTAAAGCTTCAGGGCTTCATCTGTCCATCCGTTAAAGATGCCATCCTGAGAAACCTTTACAGACCAGGAACGTAATCACAGCAGTGTTCTTCAACACGAGACCCAGCATCCTCTCTGAGAGTAATAACTCACATCCTTACAACTAAAGCCTGATAACTACTACATCTACTGGAGAACTCATATTAAACATCAGAGAAGGCTGAAATAGCAGTGAAAGAGTGAGAACTGAATCTGTTCAGATACACTACACCGGAACAATTCTTATTATTCAGCTGAACACACAGGTGCTGCAGAAACATTAAAAAAATACATCCATTTTGAGAGATATTTAATAAAAACACTACAAACACACAAATCATTTTTTATGAACCCTTCCCTTTCAAATATAAAAACCCCTTAGTTTAATAGTACAGACATCTCGTGTTGAATCATCAGTTACAGTAACAGGAAGAATCAGAAATGAGCTGAGAATCAAGATCTCGTGGGGAAGAAAGAAGAGATAAGAACAGCATGCGTATTAATAACACATCCATATTCTACATAATCCTGCCCAAGACCTAACGTTTACTGAGGCAAAAGTCATGGTTTCTTAATAGCAAGAACTGGACTTTGAAATAAAACATGACAAAAAATGTTTAAACTTTAGTAATACAAGAATCTAAAGCAAAGCCGTTAATAATGTTATATATAAGTATTAGATTTCATATGAACAAGAGTCCTCTGAAGAACAGATGTTTTGTCATTAGAAATATCTTGAGATATCAGGACACTGATGTAATAAGGCATGGCTCGTGTTAGTTTCACACTCGTCTGTTCTGGGAGGAACTATATTCCACAGAAAGATGGATTGTTTTACTGCAGAAACAGCTCCTGTATTCATGACAGTAGATGGAAGACACTCACTGAAGTGTAGGGGTCACAAAACTACATGCCGCTGCTTTAAAACAAGTCGAATAAGAATAATATCTGGTGTAACCCCCTGTGCTTTAAACACATGCGTCTAGTTCACAGCTGGTTTGCAGCTAGGACAGTGTCATCCAGAAAAAAACAGCTTTCACACAACACTTCACTGCATTTTGAGCTTAAAGTGATTGTTGTCACTGGATTATTAATACGATATGATAAAATAATGCTGAAACACAGACACCGAGTACTACCTTGTGTCTCGTCTTGCTTGTGTAATAGCAAGGTGAACAGAAATGTAACAAAGTCCAACACACAAAAAACCACACTGAATTTACCAACAGAAACAAGGTGCAGATCCCTTCTTTCCTGAATCATTTTGTGTACTGATGAGAAAAACAAAGCAATCTTCATTTTAAAGCTGTTAGCTTGTGCAAAGGCTGTTCAAAAGAAGCCACCTTGGCTTAAGTGTCAAACTCCTAGCAGACGAATGAATAAATCTAGGTTCATCAGCACTTTAAGAGTGATTTAAGAGAGAGCACAAGAATCGGTGTTTTTGGAGTCTCCCTCCTCTTCTGTGTGTGGAGTGGGAGAGAACTCAGACGGAGCGTCTTCATATCCGCTGCTCTCATCGTTCTCCTCTGTGCTCTGAGCTTGGTGCTTCAGACTGAGAAACAGGCTTGTGTTCAGATCCTCTGCAGTGTGTGTGTGTGTGTGTTCGTCCCAGTGCACGGGCGTCCCCTCGCTCCACTGACGCCGCTCACCAGCTCTCTCCTGCAGAGGATAACACACTCAGTCTTGAGACCTCAAACCCATCGGGACTCCTCTAACATGCTCTCTCAATGATATGTGCTGATCAGTCAAAACACAGTAGAAAAATCACAAGTCGAAACTCATTAAATAAAAATACAAAATGCACACTGAAATGTAAAAGCGGCTTGTTTGTGTTGTTAGCCGTCTAGTTGTTGGTGGAGTGGTATCTCAATGGACTTTTTAGTGGACTATAAAGGTAGGAATCGTTTTTCCCATCAACTGCTGAAACAACATGGTGTTTCCTTCACTGTCCGGAGCACATGAAGATGAGGCATGAGTATTAGCCATGAACATGCTGACACCGCAGGGTTTCTGACCCGCTAAAGTGGTGCTGAAAAAGGAAAAGCTTTCCAGCGCAGGGGAGATGTTATATAACGGGAAGACCTGGAAACACATGCCAAGGCTGCTCTATAACTCTGATTCAGGAGTAACACTGGTTCAGCTGTTCAACAGAACTGAGATATGCTCTCAACAATACCTTTTACTTCAATATACAGGTGCATCTCAATATATTAGAACGTCATGGAAAAGTTCATTTATTTCAGTAATTCAGCTCAAATTGTGAAAGCTGTGTATTAAATAAATTTAACACACACAGACTGAAGTAGTTTAAGTCTTTGGTTCTTTTAATTGTGATGATACTGACTCACATTTAACAAAAACCCACCAATTCACTATCTCAACAAATCAAAATACTTAAGACAAAAAAAAATGAATTGTTGGGCTTCTGGAGGTGATCATGGAGGTGATCAGTTTGTGGCTCTGCTGAGGTGGTCTGGAAGCCCAGGTTTCTTTGACAGTGATCTTCAGCTCATTGTCTGGTCTCTTGTTTCTCATCTTCCTCTTGACAATAGCTCATAGATTCTCTCTGGGGTTTAGGTCTGGTGACCAACACCATGGTCATTTAACCAACTTTTGGTGCTTTGGCAGTGTGGGCAGGTGCCAAATCCTGCTGGAAAATGAAATCAGCATCTTCAGAAAGCTGCTCAGCAGAAGGAAGCATGAAGTGCTCCAAGTTTTCTTGGTAAACGGGTGCAGCGACTTTGAAACAAAAAACACAACTGCAGCCAAATCTCTTGACACGTCTGTGTGTGGTGGCTCTTGATGCCTTGACCCCAGTCTCAGTCCATTCCTTGTCAAGTTCACTCATATTCTTGAACTGATTTTGCTTGACAATCCTCATAAGGCTGTGATTCTCTCGGTTGGTTGTGCACCTTTTTCTTCCACACTTTTTCCTTCCCCTCAACTTTCTGTTAACATGCTTGGATACAGCACTCTGTGAACAGCTTCTTTGGCAATGAATGTTTGTGGCTTATCCTCCTCGTGAAGGGTGTCAATGATTGTCTTCTGGACAACTGTCAGATCAGCTCTCTTCCCCATAATTGTGTATCCTAGTGAACCAAACTGAGAGACCATTTTGAAGGCTCAGGGAACTTACTTTGAAGGTATTTTGAGTTGATTAGCTGATTTTCTGAATTGGTGGGTTTTTGTTAAATGTGAGTCAAAATCATCACAATTAAAAGAACCAAAGACTTAAACTACTTCAGTCTGTGTGTGTTCAATTTATTTAATACAAAAGTTTCACAGTTTGAGTTGAATTACTGAAATGAACTTTTCCACAACTTTCTAATTTACTGAGATGCACCTGTACTCCGTGTTGTGTGGGATCACTAATGATGTGTACTGACATCCCAATATATATAATTAATTGAGTTTCATAGTGTGGAAACATGCTATGAATGTGATTTCACTTTCCCAGGGCTGTGTGGGTGGAGCATGGCAGGGAAGTGGAGGGAACTGTCCTAGACAACAAAACTATTAAATGGACCCCAGAAGGGGGGGGCAGCTTTCCTCAATCAACAGCCCCTCCACACTGAGCAGAGACGAAAAGATGTCAAAAGATGTCAATTTAATATCTTTGTCAAATGTTCAAAAAACGTCCACTGAGGAGCCAGAATGAAAGTCTTTGTCAACTCATGTTTTAGTCTCATGATTAATGATGAAGCATAAATTAAATGGCAAGGAAGTGAACAGACTCGCTGTTCTCCAAATATGATTACATAAGCACACAGAAACTGGCTCTCTGCAGCAGTTTCTGTTCTCTTCTGAATGTGATAATGTAAGCTCAGCCTCTCCTCACCTCTCGTGACCTCTCCAGCTCCCGCTTTAATGAGGCAATGATGTCCTCCGACGTCCTCCTCCTCGCTCGTTCTCGCTCCAGTTCCTGCGGTCAAACAGAAAGAGAGAATGAATCCATCACTCAGTCCACAGACATCTTGTACAGATGTTTTCTCACGTACACCTGAAACAGACATCTATCATTACGTCAGTCTGATATCTCTCTGTTTGTTGCAGCTCACAGTACCATGGTGAGACTGTGGTTGTCTCTCTGTGTCTCAGCGAGCATCTCCTCCGTGCTCTCGAGGGCGTCCTGAAGACAGTCCACCTGGAACAGAAGAGCCTCCAGGGTGCGCACCTCCAGCAGACAGTCCTCGTAGCTGGCTCTCACCTCCATCTGCACAGAGTCCATAATGAGAAGAACAATCTGCTTCAGAAAGTCTCAGAGTGTGTATGGAAGAGAGAGGAGATGCTTTAAAAGCTTACGCTAACACTTCAGTTCAGAGACCATACATGAATATCTGTTCCCTATGCTAAAGTGCAATCAAACTTGTTCACTGGGATTCATTTGTGTTGTTTGGCCAGTGTGTGTATCGTTGCTCTCGAGTCACTGTCTCATGTGATGCTGCTGATGGGATGATGTCAGAGGCAGGGGGCGTGGTGTGAGGAGGAGCCAAGTTTGACTGGTGTGTTTACAAAGTGACCAAAAATCCTGCATAGAGCACCTTTACATCTACAGTTTTTATTTTGTAACACGTTTCTCTATCCATGTATGTGTGCTTTCTGTTTTGTTTTTAAAAGTGACTTCCTACATATGCTCCCAACAGTCTGACCTGTCATTATCAGCACACAAGCAATGCCACAGTTGTTTCAGGTTATTCTGGACAAGAGCAGTGCATTCAGATCTACAGAGGATGCCATGTTAGTCCACCAATCACACATGATTTTGCAGTCCTCTCTACAAATCACAGCTTTACAAATATACAGATGTACAATTCACTTACAACATGTCATATTAGGTAGATGCTTCAACAATACAGTTTCTAAACAACCTTTAGTTCATGGGTAACATGAGTTATCATTGGCCTTAGGTCTATAAGAAATAACTGCTGTATTGTCACAAATCAAAGGAACATGTGACAGTACTGAACTAAACAGACTCTAATTATGTTTACTAATTAATCTAATTGCTAATTATGTTAAACCCCGCCTCCAGAAGATTACTGCCTGCCCCGCCCACTGGAAGACTGGAGATGCCCTTAGACTCACCTCATGAGTCACCTCATCACCTCAGACCGTCCAGATTCATGTGTCTCATCTCACTGTGAGGACTCTGAATCTTACAGCACTGACGACTGCAGTTAGCATGGATTGCCCATCACATCATCTTATGTTATTCATAAGAGTTAAACATACAATTTGGCAGAAAGGGTATTAAAAACTTACAGTTTCCAGGTTTTCAGAATGAAGATCATCTTCACTCTAAAAAAAAAAAAAAAAATTCATTACAACAAAATGTTTCTGGTAGGTCTTTTAACAAAACTGATTTGACCTTAGTGCATCCTATTCAGCAAATACAGTTCTGTAAGACAGAGTTAAAGAAACTGATTTTGTAGGGGGGAAAAGAAAAAAAAAACTATCACAATAACCTAAAACATTATGAATATTTCACTGGAGACTGCAGTATAATGGACAGGGGACTTTCAGCCAGAAGCAAGAGTTAAAATCAATAACGTGATGATGAAAATGCTGGATTTGTTTCAGGTTTTGTCTTCTCCAGATGTTCACTGATGGACTGGAGTGCTGTGGATTATTGTGATGTTTTTATCAGACTCTCATTCTGACGGCACCCATTCACTGCAGAGCATCCATTGATGAGACACTGATGCAGTGCTACATTTCTCCAAACCTGATGAAGAAACAAACTCATCCTGATCTCAGATGAACTAATCATGCGCGTAATTTGCAGGGGGGTTAGGGGGGTCATGACCCCCTCCAAAAATCAGATCCAACTAATATAACCCCCTCAATATCATCAAACCATTCAGATTAAAATAATATGAAATATTCAGAATAAATACTTTTGTTCGTTTTCTTTATTAATTTCATTTGCCAGCAAGAAAGATAGTATCATATTTTAAATAATCTGTAATGTACCCCCCGCCCCCGCACCGACTACTTGGTATTATCCAACCGGCTTTCTCTACCAAGTTTGTTCACTATTTTGCGCAGTCCCTGGGATGAATGGGTGGAAAGCTGATGGAAAGATGAAAAGGACACTGAAAGGCAGCCAGACAACAATTTTTCATTGTTTGCCGACACCAGCCAAAAAAAAAAAAAAGAAAAGAAAAGAAAATCCTGACCAAACGGAGGTACCCCGCTAAATTGGCTGTTAAGTTAGCTGAGCGTTTCTCAAAGTGTGGGGAGTAGATACATGACAAACATGTTTTGTGCCCACTTTTTTCTAATTACTTTATTTATTGACCATACACTCAAAACAAAACAAAGACACATTTAAATGTAAGCCTTACTTAACCTTTTCACACGTAAGTTTAAGTTTTTCAAGGCGACCGTTATTGATCTTAGTATCGCTTTATGGTTCCCATGGAGACGAATCATTCATTGCTTGTCAGCGCTGATGACTGATGATCTGCTTTTATTTCCTTTTTTATTCTAATTTCACAAATTTGTTAGCTATAGCAGGATATATCTGATATTCCGATTGTCAAATATGTGCAAGTGGATGTGTTTTGTTGTTCAAACACCTTTATAATGATCGCGTTAATTGAGTTGTATGCGCAACGTATTTTAGGTATCTATCTTATTAAAATACCAAAAAAATTACGTAACGTTAAATTATTATTAGGAATTTACCACCTCCGGTTCAATTTGAGATGATTATAATATATATATATATATATATATATTTTTTTTTTTTTGCATGGAGTTTGCAAAGTGACAAAATGAATCAAAGCACAACTAAGGTTAACGTCAGTCCACACGTGTATTTTCTCAGTTTCTGAATTTGATGTTATCAGAGGCTAAATGCAAACACAATTATTATTATTTTTTTAATCTACTTTTGAGTCTTATTTCATGCAAATAATTAAATTATGCAAATTAGCATGTTACCTTTTACACAAGAAAATTATTCAATAAATTAATTAATTAATAAATATGCCGCAAGTTTAACCCCCCCAATGGTAGACCCAAAGTTACGCCCTTGGAACTAATGTTAACTTCTGGTCTAACTACTGCTTTAGTCACACTGAGGGAGTGATGTTCTGCTCCACTTTACTAACATTGCTTTCTTGTCTTTGTCCTCGTATTAATGATCCATATCTGCTATCGCTGCGTGACAGGTGTCTGCTCGATTCTTCTGCCTGCAAGACAAAACAACAACAGCATTATTTATTACATAAAACAATAAATAAATCGAAGTATTCAATTGGATGTCCATGCCATTTACGTTATTTGCCACAAAATTTAATTTAAATGATCATTTTTAACTAAAACATGGTAAAATGTGTGACTTTAAAGTCTGTTTTACCTCATAGTTACAACAGCTCCTCACATATATATATATATACACACACACACACACACACACACACTCACACACACTCACAGTAATACAGTATATTCAGTTGTGAATAATGAAGGGATTTCATTTTTCATTTTCAAGGGAAACGAGACTGTAACATACTGTAATATCTGCTTCCAGATAAGATAAAAATTGACTCATTTTTAAATAGGCTATTTAAATCCATTGCTCACCACTTCTGTGCTTGAAGAGGAAAATATTTACAACATCTTTAAATCGTGTTTTATCGCGAGATTCAGCATCCATACGCACATCACACGAAGCCTTTATTTATGTAGAATTACAATAAATCTGTTTCTAATGATCACCTAAATGTTCGTTCATAATAAAAGATGCGTGTTTCATGGTCTGTCACCCCCTGATGCTGAGAGAGAGCATTATTGTTATTATCGAGGCTTTATTCATAAGAGGAGCGGGATGACATGAGCTGCTGAAAGCGTCTCGAATCACGATCCGGACTCTGAGGATTCACACTCACGTCTCTGATGATGTGCTGCAGAGACTCGTCCTCGCTCATTCCCCGGGACAGCGTCCGTTTCCTCTGCGAGCCCGCTTTATCAGGGATGCCCGAATGCATCTTCCCATGTGTAAGAACTCCTGAAATGCTCCAGAGAGAACGTTAGAGCAGTCCGTGTCTTGGAAGAGTTCTCTACCGGAGCGAGCGGGTTCTGCCGCGCGGTGGGCGGGGCGTGGAGACTCTCGAGTGGGCGGGGCTATTTTGCTATCCACTTTCATTCTGTATGAGGTTACCTTATCCAGTCGCCGTGATTTTACCAAGACATATTCTTGGATCAACATCTTCTGATGATTATGGATCAACATTATTGTCCAACAATATAGACTTAGACCAATACCTTCCCCTAAAACTACCCCTAGCCATAATTTATTCCTAAAATCAGTGGGAAATGATATCTGATTAGCAAGCATGTAGAAGCACGTAACTCTGGTTGTAAGCTTAAAACAAATATTTTCTGAAACTATATCTCAATTCTGATTGGTTGATTGGAATGTTGTTCCAGGATCAACAATGTTGTTCCATGTTGTACTTGGTGAAATCATGCTTGCAGGAACAGTGTTCTGCAAAGTTGGCTGCTTCAGTATTTGTAGATAACTTCCACCATGTTTCTATGATATAATGAAAAACAATGATACAGACATCCCACCCTACAAAATCTCATTTCAGGGAGGTAGTACCCCCCATTCGAGTCATTCATGCTTATTTAAAAATGATGTGGTATTCGTGTTGGAGCAGGGATAGAACTAAACTATTTCCCCCCCGTGCTACACCATGCAAAAAAATAGGTTACTTTGTAAACCTGGTTCTTTGAACCACTGAGTGGAGAGATACAAATATGGGAAGGGCATCCGTTCTGACTTCTGAAGAAGTGTCCAGTTGCACCAAGTCTGGTCTGATGGACAAGAGTACATGCCCAGAGCCAGGTAAGGCACCACCCCTTAATAATGGAAAAGGTTTTTCCACATTCATAAGGTCTTGTATTTTTGTTCAGCACTCTGAGATCCAAAATGGGATGCAGAGTGCCATCTTTTTTGGCACTAGGAAATAATGGGTCTAGAACCCCTGAAGTCATAAGTGCGTAGGTAGAGTAGAATGAGCGGACTCGGCCATCGCAGAATATTCCACATTTATACCTTATACATGGCCCCGGTGCAGGCTGTACAGTGGGCCCTGTTTGAAAGTGTTTCATTTGTATGTTCATTTTGTTTATTTATTTGTGATATTTACACAATGTTTACATTTTTTAAAGTTTGAAAGTATCCAGGCTCCATCTGGCTCGGCTCGGTGTTCATCTTCACAGCAGTTCAGTCAGTGTACTGTTTGAGTCAATGCATTACTCCGGGATATTGGTTTGTTTGAACTCAGAGGGAGTGTCAGACACATTAAAAAAGTTAACAGTTTAAGTCATTTGTGGATTAATGGGTTTGGAGACGCGAACCATTTAAAACGATTCAGTTTGATTTGGTGAACTGGTTCAAGAAGATCCGGTTACATCGAATGATTCGTTCATGAACCGGATATCACAAACTGATTTGTTTTGAACTCTCTCACAACAGACACGGAAGAGAAGACAATGCTGAATAAAGTCATAGTTTTTGCTATTTTTGGACCAAAATGTATTTTTGGTGCTTCAGAATATTCTAACTGACCCTCTGATGTCACATGGACTACTTTGATGATGTTTTTCTTACCTTTCTGGACATGGACAGTAGACCGTACACACAGCTTCAATGGAGGGACTGAGAGCTCTCGGACTAAATCTAAAATATCTTAAACTGTGTTCAGAAGATAAACGGAGGACTCACAGGTTTGGAACAGCATAAGGGTGAGTTATTAATGATATAGATTTGCTATTTGGGTGAACTAACCCTTTAAGCAAAACATGGTCAGGTCAAAGTGTCTGAATAATTTTTGGTCCAATTGTTTTTTAAATAATTTACTGGTGGTCCACTGTATAAAGAATTTTTTGGGTATAATATGTCAGTTTATTTTATTTTGCTGACTCACATAAGTGAACTATCTGCACCCACTAGTAAAAAAATAAAATTAATTAATTAATATATATATATATATATATATATATATATATATATATATATATATATATATATATATATATTACTTCTGGTGTCAGAATAATTTTTTATCAAATCATAGTTTGGATGGATTCATTCTTTTCAAGAGCAGTGAGTAATTTCTTTCTTTTAATTTCTTGGATTAACATTAAAGACACCGACAGCAGATAGTAAATTAAGTGTGTTGACTTTAAGAGACAATGCATCCATTATAATGAAACACATCTGATTTCTTTCTCCACTGTTTACTTTCACTTTGGACATAACCTACAGATTTTTGGAGGATAATCTCCAAGACAGGTATTTTAACATGATTTTGTATCAGTTTGTCGTTACAAGAGCAAGAAGAGGCAAATTTCAGTGTTCACCCGTCTTGTGTTTGAATGCTTTACACTCTTTTGAGTGTTTAAATGGGCAAGGCTTAAAAACATGTAAATGATAAGAATTCGTGACGATGCACATCCTGTTATCTGTACTGCCAATCACCAACGTTCCTGTTGTCTTTCTTATGGATCTGTTTTGTTTCTGAAGCCTAACTACTGTCTATTTCACTAGTATGGAGAGATCCTTTGACCACCTGATTTGGGTTGTGATGTGATGTAAATGGCACACTTAAGCTGTGTCCAAATTCACAAACACCGACTTCCGGTCTTCGGAGGACCCATCCTCTTCAACCGGGTAGGAAGGATCCTAAGGAGGATGCAGACCCTGAATTTGGACACAGCTTTAGAATCAACTCCAGAACTTGTACCTGCTTAATTGATGTAAAAAGAGAAGGAATAGCCAACATCTGTCCATAAAACAGCTTTTGAGTCAGCTGTCCAATTACTTATGGTCCTTTGAAGAAGGGGGAGGCACATATGAAAGAGCTGTAATTCCTTAACATTTCCTCTGACTGTGATGAGAATACCCTTAAATTAAAGCACAGTGTGTGCACTTTAAGCCTATATTCATTATATAACTGTACATTGATGTTTTAGTCAACAGCTAAAATAATAAAACAATGTGCCTGTGTCCAAATATATATGGTCCTAACTGTATACAGTATAGTATTGTTATTAAAAATTCAGGCAAATTAATAAAAATACATAAACTGTAAACACAACTGTACTCAAAAAAATAATAAAGTGAAAAAATGACAATGATTGAATGAAAATGACATTATATAACAAGATTACATTTACTGTATGTTTATATAAGCTTGTTGGTCAGACAAAGGAACACTGTTTGAGCCCTGCACAGGCGTAAGATTTAGACCCGAGCCCGGCCCGTGGCAGATTATCAGAATTACCCAAAACAACTTATACTACTCAGCGATTAAAAATCTTTCAGGTTTGTATGTAATGGCAAAGTGATTATATTATGTTAATTTCGAACAAAAATTATTTTGGAGCATTTTTTGTTCAATAAATATAAGTTTTTGTTTTTTAAAGTAATGACAAAGTGGCCAGCAGGAGACAATGATCAGATCATGTTTGATAAATTTAGCCTTCTCAAATCATCACGACTTGTCTAAAATAAAATCTATAGATGTACTAAAACAGTTAAAGCATACAACAATGTTTAAACGTTAAACATAGATAAATTCGATACATGTGTGCTATATGCAATAGTTTGTGCAGAGAGTGAAGCTATGCACACTTTGCAGGACATGGTGTCACCAGCATGATCACTTGCATGTTTTCCGTGGATACGCTGTCATTTTTGCTCATAAGGTAAGAGTAATTCATCATTCATAACTGTAAAGGGTCTACTTTTATTTTTGTCTACTCACAATATCAACAAAACGCTGTGCTTTTATAAAATAAAGAAAACAAACCTGATGTGCTTTTTGCCGTCTGGTCTTGAACAGGAGTGCTTCACAAAAATGAACCGAAACTCAGTGAATACATGCCACACAGAAGCAGCTTACTTAGGACTTAACGAAATAAAACATGTCGAAAAACAAAAACTCTTATATTATAATCATAATCTGTATAGATGCATTTCTTAAAGGTCCCATTTTACGCGCTTTTTTGAAGCTTTGATTGTGTTTACAGTGTGCAATCTAACATGTGTTCATGTTTCATGTGTAAAAACAACACAGTATTTTTCACACAATTCACCTATCTGTGTACCGCTGTTTTCACTGTCATAAAAACGGTGATGACTTCCTTGTTCTATGAAGTCCCTCCTTCAGAAATACGTAACGAGTTCTGATTGGGCCAGCGGTTCCTGTGTTGTGATTCGACACCAGCTGAGCACGCGGCCCTCCTTGAAACGTGATTGGACTAGTTTTGAGAAGCAAGTCTGCAGGAGCATGTGCTGGAGATGTATTTATAATCACAGGAGCGCTTTTACTGATGAGATGCGCATTAAAAACGCATTTGATTTTTTGCACAGCCCTAACATCTAGTTAACAAAGCTAAACAGCGTTGCCCTTTGTGTAGTAAGATACAGAAACTGTTAAACGCACCAACTTAAATAATAAAATACACTTACCGGTTGTGATCCATAAACAACACCTTCTCCAGACAAAGAGGGAACTGCTCCATCTTTCAGGAATAATCTTTGTGCGAATCCGGCATTAAACTGATTGAGATTGAGGAAGTTGTACTCAGTGTGCTGCACATAGTTTTACATGTGGTTTATAATTTTCCGGAACGGATTTAAACATAAATTGTAACCATTGATCTCTAAGTACAGCATCCCTGGGAAGCCCAAACAAAGATGATTGAACTCAGAGATGAAAATAACAGCTAGAGGGATGTTGTCCAAACGGGTGTTTTTTTGTAGGGGAATTCTGTTAAATCAAATATCTCGCTTGGCATTGAACTTTGAGCTTTAGAATTTTACAGATATTATTTATACTCTAATAACAACATTACACACTAACTAAAGTTTAAAACATGGAATCACGAAGAACCTTTAAAGGCGTGTCTAATGAGGAGATGGCAAGCACAGCACATGACCAATCAAGCTCATGATCAAATGGTAATAAAATCCAAATTCTTTCAAAATGCAGTTTTTCCCGAAGCGTTGGGAACTTTTAAAAACTCCCCATGCTCCAACTTCTCCCTGATGCTCTGCATGGTCAACTGTCACCTGTATGCTAATGCGAAATTGGGCTCCTGATGGTTTACCTTCCCACTCTTCCTAATTAAGTCACCTTAGTGAAACCGACTTGAGTGAAATTATTTTATTTATTTTTTTTATTTTTTTTTTTAATAGTGGAGCACATTATAACCAATCACAAATGATTCTGTTGAGCTTATGAATGCAGTGGCCAATCAGAGATGTGCATATGAGTCATCGCTAAAATGCCAGAATTTTGTTGAGTTTCGATGACTGAATTCTTCTCTTTTGCTAATTCTCTCATCAGTTCTCTCAACAACAAAGTTCAGATGTACGTACGAGATTCATTTCACATTGTAGACACATTGTAATACACTGAAGTCAGTGATAATTTTCTATATAATGTAAATGTTCTTTGTTCGATTTCTGTATATAATTATTCACTGTTTGGGTAACAGTGGAAATTGAAACATAACTTATTTTTAATTATTATTAAATTGTGATAATTTTAAATACAAATTCAGTAGTATTTAAATTATTTTATTACATGACACTTGTATCTGCTAGTTGCCTCAAAAGACTTGTTTGTAATGTGTGTAGTTATTAGGCTAAACATAAGCCTTAACCTGGAGGTGGTTCACCCTCCACCTATGTGTCCAAGTCCTGACCAGGCTGACTGACCTACAACGTGACATGATTCTGAGGTTCCATGCAAGTGAGCAGTAAAAAATCTGATCGTGCCCATGGCAAGATAATGCCACGGGCAGTTGTCTATTCCTAATTCCGTCAATGCTCTGCTGAAATGCAGGGGTTTTCTGGCAAACCGAAGTCTGTCCCTTTTTATTAAAGTGCGAATCAACCATTCGAATTATATGACTCCGAGTCCCCCAAGAATTATTGAGTCGCTCAGTGGCCATTCGTTCATTTGTGATACAATGTCATCATCTAGTGGAAAACTTAAGGGGCAATATGAGGGTTTGCTGAGAAGCAACATTTCTCTGTAGAGTGTTTGCTCTCAGAGTTTTGGCAGCTGATTGTAATATCCTGACAGATATGCCTGTGGAGGATGATCAAGAATATTGCCTCTCCCCGCCAGGCCAGCACGGGCTGCCCCTTCTAACCCCTGGTTATCCGACCTTCTTCGTGAATATCAGGGCAGCAGAGAGAAAATGGTGCAAATCAAAAGGTCCATCAGACCTGAGTATGTATCAGTCTTTGCTTTCATCTTTATCTGCTGAAGTCCATACTGCCAAATCTTCATACTTCCACAACAAAACTTCTCTCCTCTGTCCCCCTCCACCACCTCCCACCACTTCTATAACAGCCAATGATTTCGCCACATTCTTCACAGACAAAACTAAAACTATCAGTGGTCCATTCTCAGCCCCATACACACAGTACTTCATACCAACCACACCCACTGCTAAAACTCCCATCTTCTCCTTCTGTCCCCTCACTGAGGCAGAAATATCAAAACTTCTCCTCTCCAGCCCTCCTACAACATCTCCTCTAGACCCAATCCCCTCACACCTCCTCCAAGCAATCTCTCCAACACTTCTACCAGCACTAAAACACATCATCAACACATCTCTCCTCACAGGCATCTTCCCCACATCATTCAAGCAGGCTTGGGAAACCCCACTGCTCAATAAACCTACATTAAACACTTCACTTACAGATAGCCACAGAGCTGTCACTCTCCTTCCATTCACAACGAAAACCTTCAAACAGATATCATTGTTTCTCTCACAGAACAACAAACTGGATGCTAACCAGTCAGGTTTCAGGAGTGGCCATTCAATGAAGCCCGTGCTACTGTCAGTCACGGAAGCACTGCGGAATGCAAAAGCTGATTCCAAATCATCAGTTCCTATTCTGCTGGATCTATCTGCTGCTTTTGACACTATCAATCATCAGATCCTGCTGTCTGCCCTCTCATCACTGGGCATCACAGAGATTCCACTTTGCTGGTTTGAATCCTATCTTACTGATAGGTCTTTCAGGGTGGCTTGGGAAGGGGGGGGGGGGTATCCAAATCACATCAACTTGCCAATTGACCCATCTCTTTAAACTGGCTTACACATAACATACTAATATGCCTTTAGTTACTATGCTGCCCACAGTTGGAATCAGCTCCAAAAGAGATCAGATGTGCTAAAATACTAGTCACATTTAAATCTAAACTCAAAACGCGTCTTTTTAGCTGTGCATTTATTGAATGAGCACTGTGCTATGTCCGAACTGATTGCACTATATTTTCACTGTTTTTTTTTTACAATAAAATCATTTTCTAACTGTTTTTAAATTGATTTGATTTAAGTAAACGTTTTAATCATTTTAAAAGTTTTAAAATTGTTTGTTTTATTTTTATTTTTCTTTATGATTATTTTACTTTCTTTGTGTACGAAATGTGCTATGTAAATAAACTTGCCTTGCCTAATATGCTTATAATATCCAAATCTGTTAAAAGATTTTTAGGCTGCATTAATTAGGTAAACCGGAACCGGAAACACTTCCCATAACACCCGATGTACTTGCTGCATCATTAGAAGAATGGCATCTACGCTAATATTAGTCTGTTTCTCTCTTATTCCGAGGTCACCGTAGCCACCAGATCCAGTCTGTGTCCAGATCAGAGGGTCACTGCAGTCACCCGGATCCAGTACGTATCCAGACCAGATGGTGGATCAGCACCTAGAAAGGACCTCTACATCCCTGAAAGACAGCGGAGACCAGGACAACTAAAGCCCAGATACAGATCCCCTGACTTGACTTGACTTGACTTGACTGGGGTTCCTCAGGGATCAGTTCTTGGACCTCTCCTCTTATACAAGACATCACTGGTTCCCATCATACAGACACATAGCTTCTTCAACCATTTCTATGCTGATGACACAAAGCTCTGTCTTTCGTTTCAACCAGATGATCCAACAGTAGCTGCACAGATCTCAGGCTGCCTGGAGGACATCTCGGCATGGATGAAAGAATATCACCTACAGCTTAACCTAGCAAAGACTAAGCTTCTTGTCTTCCCTGCCACTCCAACTGTAAAGTGTGATTTCTCCATCCAACTAGGCTCTTCTACAATTACCCCATCAACTTCAGTCAGAAACCTTGGTGTGACATTTGATGATCAGCTGACCTTCAAAGACCACATTGCAAAGACTGCTCGATCTTGCAGGTTTGCATTGTACAACATCAGAAAGATCAGCCCCTTTCTAATGGAGCATGCTGCACAACCTCTGGTCTAGGCACTTGTCATTTCTAGGCTAAACTACTTCTGGCTGGACTTCCATCAAGCACAATCAAACCTCTAAAAATTATTCAGAATGCAGCGGCACGACTGGTCTTCAACGAACCCAAAAGAGCCCATGTTACACCTCTCTTTATCTCCTTGCACCGGTTACCAGTTGTGGCTCGCATCAAGTTCAAGACACTGATGCTAGCATATAGAACAGCCACAGGCTCAGCACCACCCTACTTCCACTCACTGTTACGAATCTACATCCCCTCCAGAAGTCTAAGATCCACTAGTGAGCAACACCTCACGGTACCATCACAGAGAGGCTCAAAATCACTTTCCAGAACATTCTTGTTCACTGTTCCTGGCTGGTGGAATGAGCTTCCCACCCTTTTCCAGAAAGTGGAATCCCTGAAAATGTTCAAGCAACTGCTGAAAACTCATCTATTTTGACTACTTGACCTAAAAAAATAAATAAATAAATATAGACGGTTTCAACGGCATCAACATAAACAAACGTTAATGCGCGTGAGCGCTTTTGTGGACCTAACTTAACTTCCGGTAGACTCCAAATAGAATCAATAACAACAGCCAAGTCCCTCTAGAGTAGATATTTTTTGATAACAAACAAAATGTGTTTTCTGTGTGGATCAGGCAGACTTAATGAAAATGCTAATTCATTATTTGCCAGCAGGAGATGTTTTAAAGCATAGACATAAAGCGCTAGAAATAGAGGTTTCCCCAGTAACAGCTGTAAACAAAGCAGAGCTGGTACGCTCACACGCTGCTTTATCAGGCATATAACATGCAAGTCCTACTTCAGAAATACAGCGATATAAAAACACCCGTGCCTCGTTTTGATATTTAAACATAAATGTAAGGAGTTATTATTATTAAACGTGCAGTGTGTTATGTAACGTTACGTTACTCATGTTTATTTAACGAAGCCTTTTTGAAAATCGATCAGTTTAAAAATTGTCTCCAAAAATAAATAAATGTATGGGAAACATCCCGCAGCACAACCACCTGAGCCCAACTTCAGTCTACTCATCACCTTGCCTTTAACTGCGTTTGTAGATGGCACTGCAGCCAGACCGATATACACAACACAGACCGGAAGTTAACTTAGGTCCAGGCGCGTGCGACCGATGAAACCGTCTATATATATTTTTTTTTTGCCCTGCTCGCACTGTGTGCTGAAGAGATATCCGCGTAGTAGCCTACTACATTGAAGCAATTTACTCAAAACTTTGGGTTACTCTCGGGCGTGACCAATTCTGGAAGCACCAATTACACCACATCTGCAACTTCCGGTCGACTTCCTTTCCGCCTGGAGCGTACCAGCTGCAAAGACTCTTCTTCTCCTAATCTCTACCTCTCAGTTAACAAAAACATACAGCGACCCCTACAGGGAAACTATGGTACTGCATTGAGTAAGTATAGAACAGTGTAAAACTCTAGGGGGTTGCACATGATATACATCCACCGGCTGAAATGTTTTGAAATCCCTTGTATCCTACCTGTTCTAAAAAAATCCGGTCTGTGCCTGTGTCAGTTTCAGTCTTGGTCAAGTTTTAAATCCCTGTCACCAAGATGCTCCTCTCTCCGTGACGGATTATGGAAAGTGAAACATAAATCTATAGGGGTGGTTGGATTTATTCATGCACTTTAAAATATTATTTGAAGCTTCTTTCTTTTCAGATTCTTATTCATGGCTTCATCATAATAGGCATAATCAATAACACCCCGCGAATATTCGACTGTGAGATTGGTAGTCCAATCAGGCTCCTCGAATTGAAGCATCGAATCGTCGACTATTTGGGGTCACCCCTAATTGTTTCCAACAACAAATGAACATTGTGCTTTGCGAGTTACCCATCAAGTGTTGGTAGGTGGCATGTTCCACAGTTTGCTTTGCCGATTGGGAAACGTGATTGGTAAACAGTTTGCCAGATTATACACAGACCCGACTGCTAGTGTGGATCCCATGCTTCCACCTGCTCATTTCCCAGGATCACGGCTTCAAAGCACACACTGACTTGCAGAGGCTCAGAGTAGCTGCTGTTGGAAATGTCAGACCAAACACTTAACCTACTAATACTAGCACTTTTTCCTTTTCTTGTCTTTTCATTTATATATATATATATATATATATATATATATATATATATATATATATTAAACCTGGCTATGCGTTCTATACTAGACTAACTGAGACTTGTCATGGCACTTGTATACTGTTGTTGTTCTCTTGTTGATCTGACTGCTTCTATTGTTCTCATTTGTAAGTCGCTTTGGATAAAAGCGTCTGCTAAATGATTAAATGTAAATGTAAATGCAAACACATTGTTGCCTTGTGTCTGTCAGCCTTTGTTTTACTAGAATAGCACAAATAGCACAACTAGCACTAGCCTGCAGAGAAAACGAGCTGTTAAAACAAGATCTTGAGGAATTACCATGGACTGAATTACAAGACAGAAAGTGCAGTTTTTGTGCATTGTTATTAAAATAAAGACATTATAATCAGCAACCTAAATGTTTTTAAGAACACAGCAAATGCAGTTACCTTGAAAGTTTACTCCAAACAAAGTATTAAGTATTCAATATAGAACTATTGTGATTTTTTTTTTCATACTGAATGCAGTTTCTTCAGCAGATATTTCAAGTCCGATATTATTATAATATATATATGGTTGCTCAGAATTTCACACTCATATCAACAATAATGTTAAAATAAGGGTGTGGCCTCCTAAAATGGCATCTTTCGCTGTATGATTATTAAGTATCAGTGAGATTGTAGCGTGAGACCAAAGCCGGCGGGTCTGCAGTGGTCCTTAATGCTACATTCAAGAAACTGACAAAAACCACATATTTCAAACTCAGTAGCACCAAAACCGTGAACTGCTTTCTCTTCATTTGTTTGACATACAGGCATCTATAAATGAACAGCTCTTTTCTCTCTAGTCTCTCAGTTGTGAAACCAAGCAGCACAGTGGCTTTTCATGTACGGAGGTAAATCAGTAGCTTAACTCAAGAGGTTGAAAATCTGAATGTGAGAACATGTCATATTAACATTCGTATTTGTTAGTTGAAATTTACAATCACAGCATTGCTGTGAAAAGCTGAATCTTTTAATTTGCACAAACAGACAATGATCAAAACACCCATGTTTTGAATTGGAAGTTGTAGATTAATAGTTACAGGTGTGTAGAATGACATTCACATAAAGAAAATTACTAACACAAATGTTTACTACATATTTACTTTTGCACTTTAATTCAGTTTCGCTGCACAACGTCAAGTCGGCACTTACAACCTCTCAGAGCTGTCAGCACAAGTTCAAATCCTAGCGCTCTGACTCTTGCTACTCCTTTTGCAGTATTCCTGTTGTAAAACTAACTTCTGCATTTGTATGCAGATGTGAGAGAGCAGAGCTGAGGGGGTGGCTTTGATGCGAATTAAGACATCTGATTGGTCGATGTCTGACCAAAGAACAATGCCAACCATTGCGACTTGCCATGAAATAAATTTGTGTTTTATGCATATGTAACAGTTATTTGTAAAACACTGCAAACTATTTTTACTGAATATCCTTAGCTTTTACAGGATTTTAAGACAATCGTCAACACCTCCACAAAGAGGGTAAGAATGTCATTGTTGAAAGGGCAGCTGTTCACAGAGTGCTGTGTAAAAATATATTATTGGAAAGTTGACTGGAATGAAAAAGTGTGGTAGGAAAAGGTGAACAAGCAACAGGGATGACCGCAGCCTTGGGAAGATTGTCAGGAAAAGCTGTTTCAAGAACTTGGGAGAGCTTCACAAGGAGTGGACTAAAGCTGGAGTCAGCACATCAAGAGTCACACACTCAGACATTTTCAGAAAAGGGCTACAGCTGTCACTTTCATAGAACTAAGCCACTCCTGAACCAACAAAAATCATCAGAAGCATTTCACCTGGGGTAATGAGAAAAAGAACTGGACGGTTGCTCAGTGGTCCACAGTTCTCTTTCAGATTAAAGTAAATTTAGCATTTCATTTGGAAATCAAGGTCCGGAGTCTGGAGGAAGACTGTAGAGGCACAGAATCCAAAGTCCACTGTGAAGTTTCTGAGGTCAGAGATGATTTGGGTGTGTGACGTCTGCTGGTGTTGGTTCATTGTGTTTTATCAAGTCGATGCAGGTACCTACCAGGAGATTTTGGAGCACTTTATGCTTCCATCTGCTGACAAGCTCAATGGAGATGCTGATTTCCTCTTCCAGCAGGATTTTAGCACCTGCCCACAGTGCCAAAACCACTTCCAAGTGGTTGGCTGACCATGATATTACTGTGCTTGATTGGCCAGCCAACTTACCTGACCTGAACCTCACAGAGAATCTATGGGGTATTTTGAAGAGGAAGATAAGTCACATCTGACCAGTGTTTGGAATAACGGCGTTTAAAAGAACGGCGTTAGGTAACTACGTTATTTTTTCAGTAACGGGGTAATCTAACTAATTACTTTTCGCGCCGTTATAACGCCGTTAACATTACTGGACATTAAATGCGGTGCGTTACTTTGCTTTGATTTAATAAACTGTGCAATCCGAACGCACCCCTGCCTCACACAGTGAGTGAGCAGGTGGGTTAATAACGATATAAGCGATTATGATTGGCTAAGGCAAAGTCATGTGTTTCATGATAACCAATCAGAGCCAGTGTTTTTACACCAGCGGCGTCAAACACACACACACGCACGAACGCGAGATTCGCAGCAGCAGCAGCAGCAGAGATGGCGAGTCGGGAGCAATCCGATGAAAAGTTGGCATTTTCAAGGTGGAGATATACTGTAATGACTACTTCAAATTCATTGTGGTCAAAGGCAAGAACGTGCATGTAATGTGTACATGTAATATGTGACACACGCATCTACAAAGCTAGTGGCCTAAAGCACTCTTCTTACAAAGATAATACTTGAAGTGCAGGATAAAACTCTTGCTGTCTGTTGACGTGCAATAAATATCGAAAGTTATGTACAAACACCTGTCTATTCTACTAATTTTAACTGACTTGTGAAAACTGCTCCAAAAAGAAAAAAAAAATCTTTAATATATATATTTTTTTCAACATTAACGCAAATAGTTACTTTCCCTGGTAACGAGTTACTTTTATTATAGAGTAATTCAGTTACTAACTCCGTTACTTTTTGGAACAAGTAGTGAGTAACTATAACTTATTACTTTTTTAAAGTAACGTTCCCAACACTGCATCTGACATACAATACAGAGGAGCTAAAGGCCACTTTGAAAGCAACCTGGGCTTCAGTAACACCCCAGCAGTGCCACAGACTGATCACCTCCATGCCACACTGTATTGAAGAAGTAATTCATACAAAAGGAGCCCCATCCATGTATTGAGTGCATATTTAAACCTACTTTGGAGATCTTGGACATTTCTTTATTTGTAAAAAAAAATTTTGATTGATCTTTTAGAAAATATTAAACAATTTTGAGATATTGTATTTAAAATTTTCCTAAGCTGTAAATTATAACCATCACAATTTAAACAAAAAAAACTCTTTACATATTTCAGTTTGTGTGCAATGAATCTAGAATATAAGAAAGTTTACTTAAAAAAAAAAAAAAAAACATCACTATATATGATTCTACTGGGTTCCATCTTCAAGAAACACGGGGTTTCTTCTTATATAAGGAATTAAGGCATAGAGTTGGAGAATTCTGTCAAGTTCAATAAAACATCTATCTTTCTAGTTTCTAGGATCTAGTTTCTTTCACATTGCATTATCTGATAAGTCTTTGGAAGTTGCAATCCATGCTTTTATTACGACTAGGCATGACTACTGTGACTCTCTTTATTATGGTATTTCAATGTCTCAAATTTATCTTTACAAGGGGTTCATAATGAAGCAGTGCGATATTTTAGTTCAGCGGTTTTAAAACCCAAGCCCTCGTGCCCACCCCCCATCTCCCCCCGCTCTGCATATTTTATATGTTTCTCTTATCACTTCAGATGTTTTATCTATTTGACCATAAGTGCCCTGCAAAGTGGACATCACCAGATATTCACCATGATTCCAGTTCAAAGCAAGCATGTATTCCATTCAATGGGCGTTAAAGTGTGCAAGACCATAATTTAAATTGTATTTATTTACAGAGGTATATTATGTCACACTTCTCTAGTAAGTTTAGTCTATGTGTGAAGACACCGCAGGCAGCAGTGCAATGCAAACCCTTGAACTAATGTTCAGAAGTGAAGTAAAGCTCAACGGATTCCCCCTGCTCAGGGCATAAGGAGTAGTGAACACTGTGTAGGGATCATGTAAATCGGAACACAGGTCATTTACATATCTCTCTTCTAACGAGCTGGTTATCTGAATCAGGTGTGTAAGATGAGAGAAACATATGCAGAGCAGGTGGCACAAGGATTGGAACTAAACCCTGTGACATTACTCCCCAACACACACA
Organism: Carassius auratus; assembly: GCF_003368295.1. NCBI lineage: Eukaryota > Metazoa > Chordata > Actinopteri > Cypriniformes > Cyprinidae > Carassius > Carassius auratus. The sequence continues at coordinate 1,595,036 of NC_039278.1, read as the reverse complement.
CAGAGCGGATACAAGACGCTGCACGAAAACTCAATGGAATTCAGGGAGGCGGAACTGAGGTGGACCTGCAAGGCTTGGCCATGACAAGGCAGACTGAGAGTTCTGGAATGGACACTACCGCAAAGAGGGGAGTGGCAGTGTATACCGCCGCCTCGAGGGGCTCCACAGAAGAAACATCCCCTCTGGATTAACTAGAGCAGAATCAGTAGTGGGTTCTTGGGCTGGAACAAGCTCAGGAGTGAACTTATAAACTTGAGAAGTGAATTCTGATGGCTCCCAAACTGGACAGCTGTGAAGTGGACTCTGAGAGCTCGAAGACTGAAACGGGCTCTGGAGTGGATTCTGAGGGCTCCTGGACTAGAATGGATTTTAGAGTGCACTCTTGAGGGCTGTCAAACTGGAGTGGGTTCTTGAGTGGACTCTGAAGGTTCCTGGACTTGAACGGGCTCTGGAGTGGGTTCTGATGGATCCCAGACTGGAGTGAATTCTTGAGTGGACTCTGAGGGAACATGGACTGGAGCAGACTCTGGAGTGAACTCTGAAGGCTCCTGTACTGGAGCGAGTGAATTAGTGGATTCTGAATTCTCACAGAATGGACCAGCGGACTTGAGACCACCGAAGTAGACTTTGCTGCCCTCCTTCTTCTCTTACTCTGCTTAAGTTTGGTAATGGATGACTGGTTCTGGCCTTGATTAGATGAGTAAGGTGTGGGTGGGATGGTCCCTGCAGATAGAGTCTGGTGATGGTGATTAACTTTAACCTCTTTGAGCTGCAAATATCTAGATAAGTTTCAGAAATCCAGACACTTCACTAGTTCCTTCTCCCACTCCAAAGTGTGCCCTCTAATGCATATAAATGGCACACCAGATAGATCCTGTGACACTAGGATGTCACACCTCTTCTGAAAGACCTACATTGGTTGTCAGTTATTTTTTTTAATTGGGTTGAAAATCTGATTACTTGTCTATAAATCTTTACATAATCAAACACCTTGCTATAAGTCTAATTTACTTTACCCATAATCCTTCATGAAGTCTAAATCTATCTGAAGACAATTCCAAGAACTCACTTCATGTGCCGGAGCAATAGAGTTGTTTCTGGAGCTGGTCCCAGTTTCTGGAACAGTCTTCCATACTATATTTTGGGTGGCTTCTTCTTTATCTGTCCTTAAAACATTTTAATTCATTTTAATGTCTTGTTTGCTCTTTTCTGCTTCTTTTTATCCTGTGTTCTTCCATTTTTTGTGTTGTGCAGCCTTAACTGTTTATGAAATATGGACTTATATTTTGGCTGGAAACAATGGTTTGAAGTAAAAAATGTCTTAATTATTTTTTTTTTTTACAATGATGCAGCTTTCGACTTCACAATACATTAATTGATGGACTGGAGAGGTGTAGATTATAGTGATGTTTTTATCAGTAGTTTGGACTCTCATTCTGAAGGCAACCTCTCACTGTGCTTATCAAGGTTTGTTTGTCTTTAAATTTACTTATATGAAAAAAACACAGAAGCCTCATAATTAACCTCTCTGTACTGACTTCATAGTTCAGCAAACCTTCATAAAGTATTTGTTTATATGCATCCATATGAAAATAAATAATTGAAACTAAAAGTGATTGGTTATCCATCCATCCATCCATCATCTTCCGCTTATCCGGGGCCGGGTCGCGGGGGCAACAGTCTAAGCAGAGACGCCCAGACTTCCCTCTCCCTAGCCACTTCCTCCAGCTCTTCCGGGGGGACCCCGAGGCGTTCCCAGGCCAGCCGGGAGACATAGTCCCTCCAGCCTGTCCTAGGTCTTCCCCGGGGCCTCCTCCCGGTGAGACGTGCCTGGAACACCTCCCTGGGAAGGCGTCCAGGAGGCATCCGAAATAGATGCCCGAGCCACCTCAGCTGGCTCCTCTCGATGTGGAGGAGCAACGGCTCTACTCTGAGCTCCTCCCGAGTGACCGAGCTTCTCACCCTATCTCTAAGGGAGCGCCCAGCCACCCGACGGAGAAAGCTCATTTCGGCCGCCTGTATCCGGGATCTTGTCCTTTCGGTCATGACCCACAGCTCATGACCATAGGTGAGAGTAGGAACGTAGATTGACCGGTAAATCGAGAGCTTTGCCTTACAGCTCAGCTCCTTCTTCACCACGACAGACCGGTACAGCGACCGCATTACTGCAGAAGCTGCACCGATCCGTCTGTCAATCTCACGTTCCATCCTTCCCTCACTCGTGAACAAGACTCCAAGATACCTGAACTCCTCCACTTGAGGCAGGAACTCTCCACCAACCTGAAGTGGGCAATCCACCCTTTTCCGACTGAGAACCATGGCCTCGGACTTGGAGGTGCTGATTCTCATCCCAGCCGATTCACACTCGGCTGCAAACCGTCCCAATGCACACTGAAGGTCCTGGTCTGAGGATGCCAACACGACAACATCATCCGCAAAAAGCAGCGACGAAATCGTATGGTCCCCAAACCGGACACTCTCCGGCCCTTGGCTGCGCCTAGAAATTCTGTCCATAAAAATTATGAACAGAACCGGTGACAAAGGGCAGCCCTGCCGGAGTCCAACATGCACCGGGAACAGGTCTGACTTACTGCCGGCAATGCGAACCAAGCTCTTGCTCCGGTCGTACAGGGACCGAACAGCCCTAAGTAGGGAGCCGCCGACCCCATACTCCCGGAGCACCCTCCACAGGATGTCGCGAGGAACACGGTCGAATGCCTTCTCCAAGTCCACAAAACACATGTGGACTGGTTGGGCAAACTCCCATGAACCCTCCAGCACCCTGGAAAGGGTATAGAGCTGATCCAGTGTTCCACGACCGGGACGAAAACCACACTGTTCCTCCTGGATCCGAGGTTCCACTATCGGCCGAATTCTCCTCTCCAGTACCCTGGCATAGACTTTTCCAGGGAGGCTGAGAAGTGTGATCCCCCTATAGTTGGAACACACTCTCCGGTCCCCCTTCTTGAAAAGAGGGACCACCACCCCGGTCTGCCAGTCCAGAGGTACTGTCCCCAACCGCCATGCGATGTTGCAGAGGCGTGCCAGCCAAGACAGCCCCACAACATCCAGAGACTTGAGGTACTCGGGGCGGATCTCGTCCACCCCCGGTGCCTTGCCACCGAGGAGCTTTTTAACTACCTCGATGACTTCAGCCCGGGTGATGGACGAGTGCCCCTCCGAGTCCCCAGCCACTGCTTCCTCAACGGAACACAAGTCGGTGGGATTGAGAAGATCCTCGAAGTATTCCTTCCACCGCCCGACGATATCCCCAGTTGGGGTCAACAGGTGCCCATCTCTACTGTAAACAGTGTTGGTAGGGCACTGCTTCCCCCTCCTGAGGCGTCGAACAGTTTGCCAGAATCTCTTTGAGGCCAACCCATAGTCCTTCTCCATGGCCTCACCGAACTCCTCCCAGGCCCGAGTTTTTGCCTCCACGACTACCCGGGCTGCAGTCCGCTTGGCCTGCCGGTACCCGTCAGCTGCCTCCGGAGTCCCACAAGCCATCCAGGCCCGATAGGACTCCTTCTTCAGCTTGACAGCATCCCTTACTTCCGGTGTCCACCACCGGGTTCGGGGATTGCCGCCTCGACAGGCACCGGAGACCTTACGGCCACAGCTCCGAGCAGCCGCAGCGACAATGGAGGTGGAGAACATGGTCCACTCGGACTCAATATCTCCAGACTCCCTCGGTATCCGGTCGAAGCTCTGCCGGAGGTGGGAGTTGAAGATCTCTCTGACAGGGGGCTCGGCCAAACGTTCCCAACAGACCCTCACAGTACGTTTGGGTCTGCCGAGTCTGTCCAGCTTCCTCCCCCGCCATCGGATCCAACTCACCACCAGGTGGTGATCAGTTGACAGCTCCGCCCCTCTCTTCACCCGAGTGTCCAAGACATATGACCGAAGGTCTGATGACACGACCACAAAGTCGATCATCGACCTCCGGCCAAGGGTGTCCTGGTGCCACGTGCACTGGTGGACACCCTTATGCTTGAACATGGTGTTCGTTATGGACAAACCGTGGTTAGCACAGAAATCCAATAACAGAACACCGCTCGGATTCAGGTCAGGGGGGCCGTTCCTCCCGTGATTGGTTATAAGACAAAAAAACAGAGACACATAAAATAAACATTTAATACAAAGAAAATATCAAAAACAATGTTTATTCATATCCAGAAATCATGTTTTACATGCTGAAGATCAGTTGTACTGTAGGTTTCATTTGAGGAGGGTCGTGTTTGAGAATCTTCCACTGAAAAAACTGTTTAAACTTCTTGCCTCCATTTCTCTGAACCTGCTTGCCCAGGTCTACTGACAGCTGCCAGTCCTGTGTAGTTTGGAGAAGCCCTGCTGTTCCTTTCTTTGTACCTGGCTTTTCTCCGGTTCTACTGAAGCTGATGGTTTGCTTCCTAATTCTGGACTTTAGGCAGATGGAAACAGCACTAGAGATGCTCTCTGTGATAGTCTTGAGCATCTGATCATGACGCCAGCGGTATCGGCCTTCCCCCAGAGCTTTTGGGCAACAACTTAATACGTGCTCAAGGGTCCCCTTGTTCTTCTGGCAGAGGGGGCATGCTGGTGATCCGGCCAAGCCCCAGCAGTGCAGGTTAGATGGGCTTGGAAGAACATCATAGACCACCTGGACCAGGAACTTGATGCGGTGCGATTTCTAGCACTGCATCCACATCCTCGTCGAACTTCTGCCACTCTGATGTTGTAGAGGCTTGAGGCCACTTGATCCTTCTCTTCTCCGATGGCTTGGAGGGACTGATGGCACCACTTGGAGGCTCTGGGCTATGTGGGGTGCTTCCGGGCCCTGCACCTCCTCTGTCTCACCAGGCGCTAGTCCTGAGCATTGTGATGGTGGTAGTCTCTCCTTACATTTCATCTTTGTTAGATGGATCTTTGGGCCTCTCTCAATTTTGCAGATCTTTCCACAAAAACACTCTTTTCTCGTCAACGTTTGTCCATTGCTGTTGTTCGTTACACTTGTGTCTGTCCGCCTCGGGCTCCCCTGGGGGTATATTTCATATGTTTGTTCCGTAGCTTCTTTGGATCCTCCTTCACAGGAGGTGCGGTTAGGGTTGCTGACCCGCGCCGCCCTGGTTACCGTTCTTTCGAGCTGTTATTATATATTATGTTATTATTACAGTTATTATTATCTTTTATAATTATTAAAAGTAGATAGAAAAGAATAGGCAACGCTGGTGTTAGAGGTTGTTCTGTGTGAGGAAGGCAGACTTGATTGAACACAGCTCATTCACATGTTTTTTCAATGAAAGGAAGAAGGGAAACTGTAGTTCTCTAAAAGAGATGGGTTGAGTTATACGTGCCTGTCTAAATGATGAGGGAAAAACACCAGTGTGGAGTGATGTGTTGATGATGTGAGTGAGTGCAGGTTCAACTGCAGGAGAAACGGTTAGAAGGAGATGAGGTGGAATAGGATCAAGCGGACAAGTAGTATGGTGATTATCAGAGATGTATAGTAACGAAGTAGAATTACTTCACTACTGTACTTAAGTACTAAAAGGCGGTATCTGTACTTTACTAGAGTATTATTTTTTTCCCTACTTCCACTTTTACTTCAGTACATACTTTCGAGTTTAATACTTTTACTCCGATATTTTTTTTATGTGCTGCATCGTTACTCGTTACAATTATAAAAATGTTACGAATCATTCCATTACAAACCACTGCCAGAACTGTAGATGGCATGGCAGGTTTGATGAAGCTGGCACATCATTGAGCGAATCAAGCGATTAAGAAGACTGCGCATGCTGACTGAACTGCTGTGAAGAGAGAGATGAACACCGAGCCGAGCCAGATAATGACTCGTTCACGAGTCAAGAACCGGTTGCATCGGTTCTCGGATGACCAGTAACGTTAGTTCTTTCTGACAAGAAACGTTAGTTTCTTTCTGTTCGAATCAATAAACCAGTTGAATAAAACAGTTCACCGATTCTTTTGCGCTCGACGCAATGGTGTCATTGGCGTTGACTGCACCTGGGCTCATAACATTAACACAGAATCAGTTCAGAATCAATCACCAAAAGAATCAGTTCGGTTCAGACGCACTGTTTGTCAGTTTGCTTCACGCTGAATCACACATGCGCAGTATCATCAGCTCCTCGGTTCACGAATCGGACGCGTCTGACAGAAACGGTTCTTGACTCGTGAACGAGTCATTATCTGGCTCTGCTCGGTGTTCATCTTCAGTTTTCTCTTCACAGCAGTTCAGTCAGTCTACTGTTTGATTCAATGAATTACTCCGGGATATGGTTTGTTTTAACTCAGAGGGAGTGTCAGACACATTAAAAAAGTTAACAGCTTAAGTCATTTGTAGATTAATGCGAATTGGAGACGCGAACCGTTTAAAACGATTCAGTTCAATTTGGTGAACTGTTTCAAAAAGATACGGTTACATCTAATGATTCTTTTGTGAACCGGATATCACAAACTGCTTTGTTTTGAACTGTCTTACAACAGACACAGAAGAGAAAATAATGCTGAATAAAGTCGTAGTTTTTGCTATTTTTGGACCAAAATGTATTTTCGATGCTTCAAAAAATTCTAAATGACCCTCTGATGTCTTACGGGTTTGAAACAACATGAGGGTAAGTTATTAATTACATAATTTTGCAAATTGGGCTAACTAACCCTAGTAACCGTTTTTTGTTTACAAGAAGTTACAGTCAAAGGAATTGTGATTGTCCTTTAGGTTAATCATTTGAAATAGTAAAAACAATATGTTGAAACTTTTGCCTACTGTCTTTAATAGCTACATAACACAATACTTCTACTTTTACTTTCAGTACTTGAGTAGTAAATTTTAAAATAGACTACTTGCAATACTTAAGTACAAAAAATGTTGAATACTTTAGTACTTCTACTTAAGTGTGGTGCTTAAAGAGCACTTCAACTTCTACTCAAGTCACTTTTTTGATAGAGCACTTGTACTTTTACTCAAGTCTGGGTCTCTAGTACTTTATACATCTCTGGTGATTATGGGACGAAGCAGTATATGATTTTAATAAATTAAACTTTGTCGAAAACTGTCGACTACGCCACCCTAAATCAATAAGGAATACCAAAATAACCCAGCAATTATCACTAGGTCACGCATGTTTGTGTGTGCCCTGGAAGGTCAGAGACATGAGCACAACATATTTACCAATGGTCTTTTAATAAATGTACAAAAATAGTTAAAATATTATGCTCTTTTAAAAAAGAGTACAAGTAATGGCAGTTTACAAGAAAGGTGGTCACAGGAGGCAGTATGAAATAACTGTAAAAGGAAGTAGACGATACAAATCCTGTTTATTTGCTGCTGGCGCACGGCGCTATCACAGCAATGAGGAAGACACACCAGGGCTTTCAAGGTGGACTCAGATTCATGCAAACCCCATCCCTGAAGAAATGAGAGGGGGATCGATGAGAGAGAAGACCCATGCCTCACGAACGCCCAGAAGAGGATATCACTCCACATATAATTCTCACCAGCTACCTAATTCTGTTACAATCAGAAAGGATGAGTTTGGAGACTTCTGCCTCAGAGAGTGAAGAGAAGGATGTGAACGAGTGGTCAGTGATTCTTGCTGGTAAAATGTGTTTGCCAGTTTATGATGTTGTCATTTTATTAATAAAGAATGTGGCAAATTTGTCAGCTGGAAAATGTTTTAAAGAGCATGTATGTCACGGCACGTGATGCAATGAGGCAAGGAGATAGAACCAATTGCAGGTAGTCGTTTATTTAGGGATAATCCAAAGGGGTAAACAGTCCAGGCAGGGTCAAAACCATAGAATCCAAATCAGAACATAAACAGGACACGAACACGGGGCAAAGCAAGGCAAAGCAAAGCAAGGCAAGGCAAGGCAAGACAAGGCAAGACAAGGATGACGGACATGAAATAACATTACATTAAACAAGGACTCCGTGACACAGACTAAGACAGACTGGGTTATAAATAGACAGAAGGATAATGAGGGAACAAGAGAACGGTGGGGGACAATCAATTACACAACAAGGAGGAAGGTGACCAAATAAGGGAGGAGGAAGTGATCTGGTGACAGACACCATGAGCAAGGAGGACATCTAGTGGAACCCCAATGAACAACAACCAAGACACTGTGACAGTACCCCCCCACTACGGAGAGGCTCTCAGACGCTCCATGACAAGACACAACACAGAGACCAGGAGGGAGGCGGACAGGTGGAGGCTTAGGGGGGGGGACGGAGGGCCGGAAAAGAAAAACATGGGGAACAAACACCAGAAATGTAAACATAAAACAGGGAGACCAGGAGGGAGGAGGACCGGAGGAAGTTCAGGGGGAGGTATGGAGGGCAAGACTAACTATGGGAAAACAGACAGAAACCAAACAGAAACCAAGAACACCAAACAAAGTCCAAGGAGGGCATGTTGAGGCGTCCACCAGGGCGGAGCAGAGGACCACCACAACAGTGTGGTCAGGGCGGAAGCCCCCCAGGGCGGAGCAGAAGACCACCACGTCCTCGTGGTCGAGGCCGGAGTCCACCAGGGCGGAGTGGAAGACCACCACAGCCATGTGGTCAGGGCGAGGGCCCCCCAGGTCCAAGCGGAAGACCACCACAGCCATGTGGTCAGGACGAGAGCCCCCCAAGGCGGAGCTGACCTCTGTGCGGCTGTACCAACGGGACTACGAAACTCCGGTAACCTCCTGGTGTCTTAACTGGACTCCAGAAGATCGGTGACTTGACCAGACTCTGGAGAGTCAGCGGTGACTAGACCTGACTTTGGAGGGTCAGCGGTGACTAGCCCTGACTCCGGAGAGTCCACCGAAACCTGACTCGACTCCTGAGAGTCCACCGGAACCTGCCTCGACTCCTGAGAGTCCACCGGAACCTGCCTCGACTCCTGAGAGTCCACCGGAACCTGCCTCGACTCCGGAGAGTCCACCGGTACCTGACTCGACTCCGGAGAGTCCACGGGAATCTGACTCGACTCCGGAGAGTCCACTGGAACATGACTCGACTCCGAAGAGTCCACCGGAACCTGACTCGACTCCGGAGAGTCCACGGGAATTTGACTTGACTCCGGAGAGTCCTCCGTAACCTGACTCGACTCCTGAGAGTCCACGGGAATCTGACTCGATTTTGGAGAGTCCACTGGAACATGACTCGACTCTGAAGAGTCCACCGGAACCTGACTCGACTCTGGAGAGTCCACTGGAACCTGACCCGACTCCGGAGAGTCCACGGGAATCTGACTAGACTCTGGACTGTCTGTGAAGACATGAGGCACCTTGGCTTCGGGCACTGTCTCTGGAACGGTTTCGGGCACCGCCTCGGTCAAGGCATCGGGAGCGGCCTCGGACACTGCATCGGGAGCGGCCTTGGGCACCGCCTCGGCCTCCGGAACTGCCTCGGACACTGCATCGGGAACGGCCTTGGGCACCGCCTCGGCCTCCGGAACCGCCTCGGACAATGCATCGGGAACGGCCTTGGGCACCGCCTCGGCCTCCGGAACAGCCTCAGGCACCGCCTCGGGCACCGCCTCGGGAACGGCAGCGATCCGCTCGAGAATGTCCTCCTGGACGGCAGCTGCCCGCTCGGGAACGTTCTCCAGGCCTTGAGGAACGGTAGACGTCCGTCTCCTCGTCCTCTGTCCTCTATGACCGCGAGTCAGTGTCACCTGTGGCGCTGGGTTGGTGGCCATCTTGTGCTGTGGCTCTAAGCTGGCGACCATCCTGTGCTGTGGTGCTAGGCTGGCGGCCATCTTGGGCCGTGGCGCTAGGCTGGTGACCATCTTGGGCTGTGGCACTGGACTGGTGGCCACATTGTCCTGTGGCGCTGGACTGGCGGCCATCTTGTACTGTGGCGCTGGACCGGTGGCCAATCTGGGCATTGGCGCTGGGTTAGCGGCTCTCTTGTGCTGTGGCGCTGGGCTGACAGTTATCTTGTGCTGTGGTCGTCTGGTCAGAGGAGAACTGGCCCCCCAACTGAGCCTGGTTTCTCCCAAGGTTTTTTTCTCCATTCTGTCACCGATGGAGTTTTGGTTCCTTGCCGCTGTCGCCTCTGGCTTGCTTAGTTGGGGTCACTTCATCTACAGCGATATCATTGACTTGATTGCAAATTAAAACAGACACTATTTCAACTGAACAGAGATGACATAACTGAATTCAATGATGAACTGCCTTTAACTATCATTTTGCATTATTGAGACACTGTTTTCCAAATGAATGTTGTTCAGTGCTTTGGCGCAATGTATTTTGTTTAAAGCACTATATAAATAAAGGTGATTGATTGATTGATTGATTGATTGATTGATTGATTGCTGGATTGACGGCCATCTTGGGTTGTGGTGCTGGCTCAGCAGCTTTGACGTGAACAGTCTTGGGAACTTCTAGGATCAGTGACAGCATGGAGAAAAAGTCTAAAAATGATTCAGCGGCCATCTTGAGCGTTGGTGCTGAGCTGGTGGCCATCTGGTACTGTGGTGTGAGGCTGGCTTCCTTCCTGCCTCGTGGTGCGGGGTTGGTGGCCATCCCCCAATGTTACCACATTGTAAAAGAAATTAGTTACTCAGAAAAGTAACTGTGACACAATTTTTTACGTTCTATAATGCTATTACGTCCTATAACATCTTTAATGTATAACATGTTTATAATAACTGATTGAAGAATAAAAACACTAAGTATTTTTTAAAATGTTGTATTTATTTGAACTCAATAGATTGCATATGATATGCATAGAAATAAAAAGTGCTGTGTAAACTCAACTGGCAGAACCCCCCCCCCCCCCCATGACATGAATTTGCGTCTATTATGAAGTAAATTTCACGAGCAAATGAAGAGTATGAACTAAAAATGTTCAAGCTTCCAACTATGCGCGAATAGCGCGATTTATTCGTGCAAGTTGCTTCTGATGTGAACCAAAGTCCTGTGTGAACACAGCATTAAATATTCAGTACAGTAACATGTTGGCATGTGTTGATGTGAGGTGGTTCATAAGATTTGAGTTGCTTGAGGCAGACGTGGATGAAGTGTTTTTTCCTGGGCATACCGTGCATGTTACAGAAACATTCTTGCCTTTAATTTCCAGTACTTCCAGTTCGAGAACACCATTATCGCTGACACTGTCTTGTGTTTAGTGCAGTGAGACAGCGTGAGCAGGCACCGTCCACCCAGCCAATCATCATCGGATTTACAACGGTGTCAGGCAGCTGATGTGTAGATGTCACAAGGTGACGATCTTTAGGGGCGGAACCAAAATTCGGGAAGTTTGGTTCCGCCCGGAAAATCAGGGAATTCGATGCACCTGTGCCTAGTTAGGGACAGCAGTTGGTGATTGGAGGATACGCTGGACAAGGCAGTACTTAAGGCCAAGTTATTTCACAGTCTGAGAGCTCTTTCTGGTGTGTGTGAAGCACTGTGTCGTGCCCGTCTTGGTGCGCTGCTGGTGGCTGTCTAACTCTCTCTCTCCCTCAGGCTGGAATTGTATGATTGTGAAGACATCGCGAACCTTAAAGGTTGAGAAGTGAACGGATTATACGGCGAATTGAGACGACGTGAAAAAGGGGATTGGAAGCGGCATTGATGTGAGTACTAAGAGCAAGCCAAAAGTGCCCTGTATATTGACCTGGCGTTGTGTAGATCTCCCCAGGAGGAGGAGGGCGGCCCTACCCCTAATATAGCGTGGTGGGAGAGCCGAAGGAATACTTATTGAAGTAGTCACAACGACGACATCACTAGCTAGGCCGCATATTCCATCGCCAGATCCGAACCAAGCGAAGTGAAGGAAGACGGGTGTCCTTTTCGTACACTGAGTGTGGTGGGTGAGTCTTCGTGCTGTGAAAACCTAAAATTTTGACGTGGTGCTGTATATTGCTGTGGGTTGCTGTGTATTGCCGTGTGTCCTGTCAGATAAACCCCCGCCTTCACGCACTCCGTCGCGGGAGGACAAGGAGACTGCTGGTTCTAGCCTAGTTCAGTACAGTATATGTTGTGAGCGTGCTTCAGATCTCCGGAGATAGCACGGTACGCTGTGTTCAGCCCAGAGGTGGGAGCTATTCAAAGCAAACTAACTGTGCTTTGTGTCCAATCTGATATCTGTGGAGAGAAAAGGAAAAAGAGTGAGTAACACAAGGAGAAACAGAGGAAACCTGTACTTACAGTACGCTGTGTTCAGCCCAGAGGTGAGAGTCATTCAAAGCAAACTAACTGTGCTTTGTGTCCAAGTTGATACCTGTGGAGAGAAAAGGAGAGAGAGTGAATAACACGAGGAGGGATAGAGCGAACCCTGTACTTACGGTACGTTGTGTCCAGCCCAGAGGTGAAAGCCATCCAAAGCAGAGTAACTGTGTTTTGTGTCCAAGTTGATACCTGTAGAGAGGAGGAGAGAGAGTGGATAACGCGAGGAGAAAGAGCGAAACCTGTACTTACAGTACGCTGTGTCCAGCCCAGAGGTGAGAGCCATTCAAAGCAAACTAACTGTGCTATTGTGTCCAATCTGATACCTGTGGAGAGAAAAGGAGAGAGAGTGGGTAACACGAGGAGAGACAGAGGAAACCTGTACTTACGCCGCTGCCTGTGGAGAAAGAGAAAGCGAGTGAGCACCCAAGGAACGAACTGTGTGAACCAGTACTTACTGTGAGCTGCAATCAGCGAAGAGGTGAGAGCAAAACCAAGCCGAATTAACTGTGCCTTTGCGTCCCAGCCGTTGCCTGTGGAGGAAGAGAAAGAGAGTGAGCACCCCGAGAACGAACTGTGTGAACCAGTACTTACCGTGAGTTGTATTCAGTGAAGAGGAGGAAGAAGGAGGGCGCTACGGATACCTAAGACTCTGGCCAGGCCCCGAGTCCCACGCCCCGGATCCCCGTGGCCCCCTTGCTCCCTGACCTCTTCCCGGCCATAGCCCATCTGGAGGGCCGAGTCAGAGTTTAGTTTTAATTGCCCTTTCCCTATTCCCCAAGCTATTTTTAAATATTTAAATAAAGATTGTTTTATCACTTACTTGTTCTCGTGTTGTTTGGCCATTGGGTTGGCTTTGGGGACCTCCTCGAGGTGGAAGTTGAGAAGGGGTGTGGCTTAGTCAAAGCATAGCCGCCCCTGGGTGTGACATAGACACTAGCCAAAGCATGGCACCATGAGTGCAGGTAGCTTCATCAATGGCCAAATTATATAAATTATTATTAGGGTCCAAGCACCGAAGGTGCAAGGCACATATTGTATCCGTTGGTGTTCTTCTTCCGCCGCAAGTCTATGGCAGCCCATAGAACCGATTGCGGGAAAGTTGTATAATTTGGCACACTGATAGAGGACAGTCCCAGCATTAACCATAGCTAATTTGAAGTCTCTAACTTCAACTTTCTAGCGCCACCACTTGACCAAAGTTTCAATATTTTTATGCTAATAACTTGAACCGTATGCCAGAAAATGAAAATTATGTTTTCTTCTGAATCCTTGGCTCATGCCAAGTCGAATGAATCCTCTTGACCTCTTGGTCAAAAGTGATAAGCCATTTAATCATATTACTAGTGGTTGTATTTATGATTTTTCAGCCATTTCAATTACATCATCCTAAAATTGCTGTAATTGCTCACTGTTGCATTTGGTGTGTTCCTCCATGCGATGCTTAGCTCCTAGATTTGCCGGTGGAGTGCTAGGCCCCGTAATTGCTGCTTGCAGCTATATTTATTCATTCATTCATCATTGTTAATGTTGTTTTATATTTGGGGGAGTTGGAGGGGGACAAAAGGTGGGGAGGAGGAAGGAAACATAGGAACATATGTTAAAGAAATGAAAGAAACACATATGTCTTGTTGTTTTCCTGGTTGAGTTGTTCTCTCCTCTCTTATGTCAATCTGCATGTGTATATATGTATATTGTTTGTATTGTGTAAAAAGGCATTTGAAATAAATAAATAATAAAACAACCACTTCCATCATAACAAATGGTCTTTTAGGCTTTTTTTTTGCCAAGGGTATACGCAGCATTGGTCCTGAAGTCAGGAATGGAGGGGATAGGTTTTCTCTAAGGCTATGTTTACACTAGTGCGCTTTCATTTTAAAATGCATAGCTTTTGCTACAGATACACCTGGCCTCCACAGCTGATGAGAGGTTGTGATGCACTCTTGAGAGAGTTGTAACACATCCAGATATATTATAGACTGACTTCTGCATATTCACACACAGCTCTAGGGACTCCAGATGGCCAAATAAAACAGGATACATCTAGATAATGTTCTTCTGTTGATTCACAACAACTGTCCAGAAAACTACACGCTCAGCACGTTATGTCAGCACTCTTCTTAAAGGTCCCGTTTTTTGTGCTTTTTTTGAAGCTTTGATTGTGTTTACAGTGTGCAATATAATGTGTTCATGTTTCGCATGTAAAATAACACAGTATTTTTCACACAATTCACCTATCTGTATACCGCTGTTTTCACTGTCATAAAAACGGTGATGACTTCCTTGTTCTATAAAGTCCCTCCTTCAGAAATACGTAACGAGTTCTGATTGGGCCGGCGGTTCCTGTGTTGTGATTCGACACCAGCTGAGCGCACGGCCCTCCTGGAAACGTGATTGGGCTAGTTTTGAGAAGCAAGTGTGCAGGAGCATGTGCTGGAGATGTATTTATAATCACAGGAGCGCTTTTACTGACGAGATGCGCATTAAAAGCGCATTTGATTTTTTGCACAGCCCTAACATCTAGTTAACAAAGCTAAACAGCGTTGCCCTTTGTGTAGTAAGTTACAGAAACTGTTAAACGCACCAACTTAAATAATAAAATACACTTACCGGCTGTGGTCCATAAACAACACCTTCTCCAGACAAAGAGGGAACTGCTCCATCTTTCAGGAATAATCTTTGTGTGAATCCAGCATTAAACTGATTGAGATTGAGAAAGTTGTCCTCAGCAAAATGTGTTTTACACATAAAATAGTTTTACATGTGGATTATAATTTTCGGGAACCGAGTTAAACATAAATTGTAACCATTGATCTCTAAGTACAGCGTCCCTGGAAGGGCCAAACAAAGATGATTGGACTCAGAGATGAAAATAACAGCGTTTCGACGACATGGAGACAAACACAAACACAGCTCTTCCTCCTTCTCCGACGGACCACGCGCCCTTTTTGTGTATTCATGTGGGAGGAGATGAGTCAAAAAACTGTTTTAGTGACGTCATTACTGCAGGAACTAGAGGCATGTAGTCCAAACGGGTCGTTTTTTTGTAGGTGAATTCTGTTAAATCAAATATCTCGCTTGGCATTGAACTTTGAGCTTTAGAATTTTACAGATATTATTTATACTCTAACAACAACATTACACACTAACTAAAGTTTATGGGATCACGAAGACCTTTAAGATAAGAAAAACAAATGTGTGTCATCATAACCTGTAATAACACGGAGAGGCCAAACAGCATCTGACCACTTGAGTTAATTTTACACTTTAATGATTTAATTAATAGCTTTTCATCTGTTTACAAAATCCCTGCACTTCCTTCACAAAAGTGATAAACCAAAATATGCATAAACATTTTATAAATAATATTTTACAAACCAGTTGTAAAAGCTTTATTGAAAGTATAATACATTAAATAACAAATGTAATTAAATGTGAAGTGTCTGTATGCTACTACATACTTTTCATTACACAAATGTCCCATTAAAAATATCTACAAATTGATCTAAGTGATCCGATATCGGGTAGAAACCAGAGATGCTGTTCTAAATGAGCTTACATACATTAATAGGTAACAGCTTTCGTGTTTATCAGATTATAAATAGATTTCAGGAAAACCACTGAAATCTCAGCGCTTTTCGACACAGTAATGATGGCGTAACGAGGCCTCATTCACTGAAACCATGTGACTCCGGCGGTTCGCCTGCGGACGTCACGAGAGGGGCGTGTCCTGAAGAACCACGCGAGATGTCACAACGAGATGTTGTCGGGCTGTGTTCGAAACCGCATAGCCTCTAAGTAGGCACTTAGTTTCAATAAGTACTAACTTAACGAGCGCTAAAAGAGTACATACTCTACAGCCTGAATGTTTATGTGTGTATGAAGCATGAATGTGATCTGCTATGTTGATCCTGTGACCTACGAAGTTAAAACAAGCGCAAAATCTTAAAGATATGAGTGACAGTTTTAATTAATCTATTTGTAAGTATCTTGATAATGATGAAACTTGCAAATGTTGTGGTCTTGTTGAAGAAACAGCTGCCGTTTTAGTCTGTGATTGTAGTATAGCCAATACTGTTAAAAGTTTTTTATCTTTTTAACTCCATTAATGTGATCAAGATTTATCCTTAAAGCTTTTTTTATTACGAAAACCCCAAATCGTTACCTCTTGAATATTTTGTTAATTATTTTATGTGCAAAATGTTTCATCCACAAACAAAAGTGGCATAAATCTCCTGGTGTTTTCTTCTTTTTCCTGTTGAATTTAACGTTTCATCCCTTAGGCTTCTCATGATGAAGTATTCAAAGATATTTAACCTTGTCTGCTTTTTTTCTGTGTATATTATCTCATACTATGAACACATGACATTTTTATTTACCGTTTTATACCATTATGATTGCTCATTGTTAGATACAACCATCTTACCCTGATCTTTTATGTGATAAGTTTGGCAATAATAATAATAAAGAGGTACAGGCTAACACCTCACAGCATCACTGACTCAGCAGTCCAGTACAGTTTCTCTCAGCGATCAGCTGCTCGAAGATCTCCTCTCTGGAGAAGACTGATGATTTGATACTCTAATAATGGAAGTATTACTACTTCAAAATTAAGATTACCCATAATGAACTGCTTCTCTGGCCCATCCCAACGCTTACGTGCAATACTAATAATGATAAATGCCAACCAATATTTATATCTTTTTTTCTTAAAATGACATTTTAGTAAAAGAAGCCAAATTTATTTTTTGTTGTGACATAGCTATGCAAGATTATACACTAGTTGAACAAATGCAGTCAATGTGAATACATTAATTGTCAGTAAAGCAATTAATACATGAATAAAATATTTATATTTTATTTACTGACAACAAGAAACATGAATACATGATCAAAATAATGTATAAAAGTTAGCATCACAATACATACATACATGTACAAGTCAACACCACATGAAACAAAGCGTCTACAATGATCTTTTATTATTCGATCCCTTTTCCTCGCAGGTCCTGCTCCACCAGAAGATCTGCAGCAGATGAACAGACATCAAGAATCAGAAAAGTGCTGTAACTGTTGGAAATTACAACAGTAAAAATAAACTTAAGATGTAAAAGCTGTTTTATTGATGACTGTAGAGTACATCATTCCTCCATCAGTGTCTCTTCAGCAGATAAACACTCGTGTGTCTCCTCTGTCATCTGCTCTTATTTACCGATGGAACTCGCTTTTTATCCAACACAGATGTTCCTCAAATTACCAATATTGCAAATGGACAAATTAGAGATATCGTATGTTTAGTTATTCTATATAGATCAGTTTGTTCACATGACTTACACTCATCTAAAGCAGTGTTGACAGTGTATTCTACACAATATCACACATATCACTCAGAAACCTGTTTCATGTCTATTAAAGGAGCTCATCTGCAATACTTCTCAAAGACGATCCTGTCAGATGATAAACAGACATTAAGTAATCGTCTTCAAGATGTGTATATGGTTTATGTAAATACACTTTTGAGACGTGTATTTGATGTTAGTAATGCATTATGAAACGTGTTCCTACAGCACATATACTATATTATGTAGGTCACAGACAGGGTTTAGATTAAGCCAGGATTAGGTTCAGTTACTTCTCCGTGAAACTGGGGGATAGCGTCTTTACACCTTTAGTTTATATGTTCCTTACTTTACTTCTAAGTTTTAATAGATCATTAATTCCATAAAAAATACCACTGTACGAAAATGACTTATACACTTCAATTAAAACAATTATTTTCAGGAAAAAAAATAAAATAAAAATGCTCACCGTTGTGTCTCAATGTAAGCGGCCATATTGCCAACAACATCTCGTTTTGACATCTCGCGTGGTTCTGTGTGATTTGAGAACTTCAAGCCACGCCCCTCTCGTGCAGTGCAGCTCTGTTTGGAAGCTTGAGCGCGCGTCACCTCCGGGGTCGAGTCTGCTTGTGTCAACGCCACCGGCTCCGTGCTCAGATGCAGATCCTCACTGAAGGGTGACATTAACGGAGGGACCCTCCTCATCCTCATCCTCATCCTCAGGTGAGTGTGATTGACAGCTCACTCCAGGCGCTCAGTGTGGACAGATCAGACAGAAACAGCAAACATATCCGACACAGCTCAGAGAGTAGAGGTTGTACAGTATGTCGTTACAGAGGCACATCAGCGTGATTGTTGATATAACCATCACAGAACGTGTAGTGGTTTTAATGGGAACTGTAATGGTCCTGTGGCTCTCTATTGGTTATGTGTCACCTTCTGTTGGTGGCTTGTTAAAACCATTAAATCCTAATGGGAAATCTGCCAAAACACACTACAGGAAACCATTTGGAATGGTTTATGGGTTAATAGTTGCTGGTTTGTAGTGGACACCAGTAGAATATGTGTGATGTTTTCTGCTGTACTTCAGCAGATCTGTGTCTCACTGCATGTGTTGAGTGAGACTTCCTTCATCCTCATCCTCATGAGTCCGTGTCACCAGAGTTTACAGGACTCAGTCTGCTCTGGAGAGATAACTCTGTACTTACTGAGGAAATGAAGCAGTGAGTCTGAATCAGGAGAGACATCTGCACAGATCACACAAGCTCTGAAGGCTTGTGTTGTGACAGACGGGTGTATCACTGCAGGAAGGCTGTTGTTATGGAGTATGGACTCATATTTGAGCAGAAGGCAGTGGTTTGAAGCTGCTTCTTCTGTAGGTTTCACTAGATGTTACTGTGTGGAGTACTGTGATGTTTTATTACTGTAAACTCACTGAACCTGTCCTGAGCTGTTCATTTACACGATCGTTGTGAAATAATAATATACCTTCTGTTCCTGTGTGTGTGTGTCTGTGTGTGTGTGTGTGTGTGTGTCTGTGTGGGTCTATGTGTCAGAGTGTGTGAGTGTCAGTGTGTGTGTGTGTGTGTGTGTCAGAGTGTGTGTGTGTGTGTGTGTCAGAGTGTCTGTGTGTCAGAGTGTGTGTGTGTCAGTGTGTGTGTGTGTGTGTGTGTGTGTCTATGTGTCAGAGTGTGTGTGTGTGTGTGTCTATGTGTCAGAGTGTGTGTGTGTGTGTGTGTCTATGTGTCGGAGTGTGTGTGTGTGTGTGTGTGTGTGTGTGTGTGTGTCAGAGTGTGTGTGTCTGTGTGTCAGAGTGTGTGTGTGTGTGTCTGTGTGTGTGTGTGTGTGTGTCAGAGTGTGTGTGTGTTGGCAGGTGTGTGTCTGTGTGTCAGAGTGTGTGTGTGTTGGCAGGTGTGTTCTGTGCTGTTTATCAGAGATGTTTCTTGTGTTTTCCACAGATAGAATCAGCCGAGGTCACGAGCACTGTTTCCCAGAATCCTTCACTTCAGATCAGGTGAATGCAGGTGCACACTCTGAAGCGCAGTGCTTGGGATTACTGATCTTCTCTGGGTTTGGCTGTAAGTAGACGTTGTTTCACACACAGCTCATATAATACTAGCCTCCAACGGCTGTGTTTAGGTGTGTGTGGTTAGCAGCATGTGTTCTGATCGTCTGAGCTTTCAGATCACTTTCAGTTAATGCTCTAACTAGTGCTTCTGATGGGAAACCTTCCTTAAGGTGCACCTAAAACACACGTCTGGACATTTGGCATTGAGATTTCATGAGTTTACATGGGGAAAATAGTATAAATGGAAGATGCAGCATTTATTAATGTTAATTTCAACATTCACTAAAACACTGAACTTACAAACAATGAGCATGTATATTTATAACTAACAATAACAAAGAGTTATAAATGCTGTAAATGTAAATAATAAATTATGATTTTTAGTTCATATTAGTTAATGCATTACCTAATGAGAGTTTATTGTCAGAAATGCACCGATATAAATTTTCTAAAGAACAAAACATGTGGACATGCAGTGAAACGAGATGTTGTGCCTCACAGGACCACGGTGTACATACAGACAGACATACAACACTGAAGTGAAACAATACAAACCTCTACACAACTAACCTACTGACAGATAAACAATTTATAAATATATAGACTATACGAGTGCTTCACATAATACTGTTCATGTGCAAAGAGAAACATAAGTCAAGAGGTAACAGTCAACAACATCACAGTCACATCATGAAGAAAATGAAGGGGATCAGTCACCGTTGAATAGCGTACTATATTTCCTTTAGGAGCACACAACTACTGTACAACATCAAATACCATACGTGTCTGAACCATATATTATGTAATAAGTCTGTCCCTATCTAGAGGCAAAACCTTATAAATATCCATTCAACCCTAAAGTTCTGAATAACCACACACGTCCTGGGTTCATCACAGTGTTGTAGATGTTTCTTACAGTTGTTTCATCTACAGCGATATCATTGACTTGATTGCGAATAAATGCACAGACACTATTTAACTGAACAGAGATGACATCACTGAATTCAACTGCCTTTAACAATCATTTTGCATTATTGACACACTGTTTTCAGTTGCTTTGACGCAATGTATTTTGTTTGAAGCGCTATATAAATAAAGGTGACTTGACTTGACTGTATGATGTTACAAGATCATCCACAGCGGTAATCCAGAGTAGAGTATAAAGCAACTCAGAAGAGAGTCCAAAGTTGAAGCAGATCGTAAATTAGAAACCGTGACCAGTTGAGTTAAGATACCCTCAAAATAAAGTGGATACAAAAACCCTCTGGACAAACAAAAACAATGCGACATGAGGTTCCAGAACCAAAGTAAATTACCAACTATAAAACCTCTGACAGTATTAAAGAAACAAAGGAACTTTCATTGAGATGTAGAACACTGTTCTTCAATAAGGGTTTGGTTAAGCATGGTCACTAGTGTCCTTTCTCAAACTTCCAGCTCCTCTTATTCTATGATCTGAAGAATCTTCACTGATAATGAGTCCCTTACGCCCCCTCATGACTGGGAGTAAAATTACCACTCACTTTAAATACTAAAGTAAAGTAACATCTTACTAGATCTGTAACCCCCTCTCCCCTTTCAAAAGAAGGCTTGACCTGGCCGTAGAACCTGTTCAAATTTTCTACATGGTAGGTCTCAACTTGCTTGGGCTCTGTTGACATAAACTACAATTACATAAACTGTAATTTACATTATTCAGATGTTTAAAACTTTGGCAGGCCCTTGCCCATTAGGAGCTAACTTGGCTGTAAATGCATCCCCTGCACGAGACAATGGGTACAAACCCAGACAAGTTCCCCTTATCGGAGGGTCTCGGTTGTCCACTCTGGGCTCTCATGACATTCTCTTTCACTCTTTCCAAGAACAATTGCTGGCCTTCAATAACTTCATATCCAGATTGGTCAGGAGAACGATATTGGAATAATTCCAGGGGTCCTTTCAACTTGCGTCCTAGAGCAATCTCTGATGGTTGTCCTTAACAGATGATGCAATCATGACCTTAAGCCTTCTATTCACCTTTTCTGTCAAGTTAGTCTGCAGCTGGTATGCAGGGTTGAGTTTTTGAATTGCACCCCATTGTCTTGAGGTAGCATTTAAAAGTTGAGATGTAACCCATCGAGTAAAGATCTCCTTAATAAGAACATTAGTTATCAAAGGCGTTTGAGCTGACCGCAAAGGGAAGACCTCAACCCACTCACTACAGTAATCCACAGTGACCAACAAATACTCGTTCATCTTCATGCTCCTCAGAAACAGCACCAACCATATATCCAGGTTCTTCAACAGGAGTAGACTGAAGGGTTCCAGAAAGTTTGGATATGCACGACTTGTATTGCTGACAAACTTGGCACTGTTTACAGTAATCCCATACATCATGTTGAATTTCTGGCCAATAACACCCCATTGAGCAATCAATATAATGTTTTCATGCGCCCAAGATGCCCACTCAAAGGATTATAATGGGCAAACTGGAGAAATTGCTGCCGTAGATCTTTTGGGATGACTACCTGCAAAGTATGGACCTTTTGACCATCAGGAATAGATCTAAACAGAAAGTTGTTTTGATCAACATATCTGATCGGTTGGGGGTCAATAGCGTTGAACTTCACTTCATCCCACAAAATCTGCAATCATTGGTCACTTTTCTGGCTTCCTAGTTTATTGGTAAACCTCCATTCACATCTTTTGCTTGGCATACTGCAACACAACAGAGTAGCTCTTCTTCAGGCATTGCATGGGACAGTGAATCATTCACTACATTACATCTCCCTCTCTGATAACTCACAGTAAAGTCAAACCCCTGTAGTCTGATAGCCCACTTAGTAAGTCTTGATGTTGGGCGAGGATGGCTAAAAACCCAAGTGAGGGCAGCATGATCTGTGATTACCCCAAAGGGTCTCCCTTCCAGGTACTGTTGCCATTTCTCATCCTCCTTCTTAAGTTCATGGAGTGGAGCAACACGTTCTGAAAAATACAGAATAAAGTGATGATATCACCCAACAAGACCTAAGAATCACTCATCATCTTTAACATTTTTGGGGGTAGGAAAATTCCTAACAGCATTCACTTTGGAATCTTCTGTCTTGATCGCTTCTTCCGAAATGAAAAGTTAGTAATTTTCTTAGTAATTTACACTTTTTAAGATTAAGTGTCAAGCCGGTGGATTCCAATGAAGGAAACACCTTCTTCAGATCTTGGAGGTGTTATTGAATGTCTCTGGGGTGAACGAAAATGTCGTCAATGTACACAAAACAGCACTTGCCTATAAGATCTTGCAGAACTTTATTCATCAGCCTTTTTGAACGTTACTCTAGCATTTTTTAACCCAAACGAAAGACGAACAAACACATATTGGTTGTACTTGGTGACAAAAGCAGTTTTCTGGATAATACTCTCATCCATTGCCACTTACCAGTATCCACTCTGGAGGTGTAGGGTGCTGGATATCGTAGCTCCGTAGACAGACTCCAAGATATCTTTTATTTGAGGATTTGGGAAGCCATCCAGTGGAGTTGTAGCATTCAATGCACTATAATCCACACAGAAACTTATTGATTGGAAAATGATAGGCTCTTTTACGTACTGGTATAGAGTCGCTAGTTATGATCTGGTGCTTAGTTATTAAGGTTTGGCCCAACAGATCCATACAGACAGTCAGCCAGTTTAGCAGCAATCCTTATAAATGCCTCTTCTCTGTTCGGGAAACATCAGCGAGGTCTACCAATGTGGATACTTGCACTATTGGCAGTGCACAGTATATGTTAACTGAGCGTACCTGATCAAAAAAAAGAGAAAAAGTGTAATGCTTCCTTCTGTCCAGGCAGTGAATACACAGAGGTGTTAAAATCCAGCTTGACTCTACATGACTCAAGGAACTCAAGGCCTAAAATGAGTGGAACAGCCAAGTCCTCATATTTCATGATGAACAGTCGTTTGTGCATCCATTGTCCAGGGCAAATGTCTGTCCACGACTGGACTGCCAAGACTCTGTCTCTTCCTTCCATCTTCTCCATAGTGACTCCTGGATTATTGAGTAAGAGCTACCTGTATCCACAATGGCTTCACAAGGTTTGTTACGCAAAGTTAGTCAAGGTGAAAAGTTTGACATTAACTCTTGTCAACAATGCCATGCTGTGGTGTCCGGGCTTATCTTTGCTGTACTTATCTGGGCCCCCTTTCCTAAAAGTATTTCCTCATTGCTGGTGCTTCCAGAAAGCCCTTTCCTCAGAAATCTCCCGCTCTATCAAAGTTCCTGTACGCACCAGGTCATCAAAAGTATTGGCTGTTCCTCTTAATATGCTTGCAAGATGGGGATTACAATTTCTCAAGGTAGCCTGAAGAATCTCCTTTTCAGTCACGGTTGGTTTAAGCCTAAAACATTAAAGCTCTGTACTGGAAAGCACATTTTTGAATATCCTCTTCCTTGTTTTCTCTCTCGTATCCTCCTCTCTGCTTCAACCTCATGATAATAGGGTAGGAAGGTCCGCAAAAAGGTAACCTTGAACTGACTCCATGTTCTAAATGTGCTTTTTCGGCCACCCACCAATCTTTGGTTGTATGTGTCAGCACAGATGGTAATGTTGCAAGTATCTCAGCATCACTCACTGGACGTACAGCTAGGTTCTCTGCACACTTCTCCAGATAAGCTATTGGGTCTTCATCTACTGCCCTACCAAACTTAGGGAATTCCCTTTTACAGCCATTTGTAAGACAGCTAGTGTAGCGTGGGAGGCAGTTGTGCATCTGACATTGATGTGGTAGTTGGTGTAGAAGCAGCTCCAACCGTAAGACACAACAAGGACTTGAGTTGGATGTCCATCCTTTTCATACTATCCATCACAGCTTTTCCCATCTCTTGCAATTGGTCTTCTAGAGATTTCTTCAGGAGTCTAGTTATCTTTTCTATTTAGCTATCCATTTTGGGGATAGACTCAGTGTTGTCTCATGCAGGAGATTCCGCCAAGACTACAAGAGATAAATATCCTAATACTAACAATACTGAAGAATATAAATCAGCTATCCATTACAAAGGCTTCCATGAATTGTGACCTACCACTTGGGTGAATACTCAACACGTATCAGTCTTGTTTACACTGAATTAAATAAAATTACAATTATTCTCACCTGAAAAATGTTGGTGGCCAAGTTTCAGTGCTTCCCTAGTTTCGTTATTGATGTTTTAATCAGGCTGTTTCTGGATCACGCATCTTTCACGCAGCATTTTTAGATAGCAGATGAAACAGACTTTCACAGACATCTCACATTTTTCCAAACATTTCTTATCTGTATGTTAAAAAATCATTATATCATCATTTATGCATAGAAATGTTATTCACTGCTGTATTTTGATGTGACTGATGGAAGACGCGACTAAATAATCACAAACGTCATTGATTATTTTCACGATCGATTATTATCAGCCCCTAATCTGATCGTTTATGTGGTCAAACAGATGATACAGATATATAAATGTAAATGTGTCCCGTTCAACAGACTGTGTATGAGGTTAATAAAGGATAAACTGAGTAATAAGTGAGCGTGCTCTATTAGTGTGGAGGATAACTGTGCTGCTGCAAGCGTGATGTCTGCTCATGTCTTTCAGACTCACAGAGACGCTCGAGGAGCTCATGAAGACTGAACAGGAGGAGGACGCCGCGCAGGAAGCTGAGACACGTATGATCACGTCTCATTCCTGCCCAAATCTGTTTCAATAAATAAACAATTAAAGGGGAACACTTCATTTTAAGGGGTTCTTGTTACACACCTGACATGAACTTACTATTATAATAACAATAAATTATGAATAATTACATGAAAGTCACCCTAATCCTACAGTAAGTACATGTGGGTAATTAATATTACTCCGTATAATTACACTGTAACAAGGACAGCTGAAAGTGAAGTGTAAGCAAAGATGGCTGTCTCTTCAGTAATAGCACTGGTCTGATGGAAACTGACCACACAAGCACTGAAGTTATCCAGTGAGTTAAATATTACAACAGTGGTGCACTTAGAAGCAGTTTCTGAACCAAAGGCATGTACTGATCTGTTGAATGTCAAGAATCCCGATGTGTGTATGTGACTGTTATTACAGACCCATATTTGTTGATGGCTGATATATTAGAGAGTGGTCAATGTGAATCCAGCACATGTGTGATGGGATAACAGAAAAACTGTTGAACACTGAGCAGCAGATCGTGTGTTTTCACTCGTTCCTGTCTGACAGTGTGTGTGTGTGTGTGTGTGTGTGTGTGTGTGTGTGTCTCATAACTGGCGTCGTTTCCTCCAGTTGTACCGTGCTGGTGATGTCATATCCATGTTTATGATGTGTCATATGGTCTGCTGAACTCACTGACTCG
This sequence comes from Carassius auratus, assembly GCF_003368295.1. Taxonomy (NCBI): domain Eukaryota; kingdom Metazoa; phylum Chordata; class Actinopteri; order Cypriniformes; family Cyprinidae; genus Carassius; species Carassius auratus. Next base: position 1,569,105 of record NC_039278.1, on the reverse strand, counting down.
GCTGTGGACGCAGACGTTGGCTGATGTCTGATAAAAGAGTGCGGTGGACTGTGGACTCTTGTGAAGCTGAAGGGATGTGTGCTGTGTTTCAGAGAGCGGCCCTGTGTCTGACCCGCAGCATGACCCCGTCTCCACATACTTCGAGCAGAAGGTTCCCATCCCTGAGGATGACGTACCAAAGGTACCTCCACGACCGAAAGACCAGTCCGTCTCATTATATTCAACAACACTACCAACTCCATTTATACTCTTGACTTTGCTCTTTATTGTTTAATATCAAACCCTGCTTGTGATGTGATTTAAATAATCTTTTATTCCTCATCATATACACAAATAAACCAAAATTTATGCTATTTCACATCAGATGGATACTTTTACTTTATCATTGATTTCCAGATGATTCGATGTTAAAGAAACTGTTCACTCAGAAATGAACACTAGCTGAAGATCTGTTCATCCTCAGTTCATCTAAGATCAGGAGGAGTGTGTTTCTTCATCAGGTTTGGACAAATGTAGCGCTGCATCAGTGTCTCGTCAATGGATGAATGGGTGCCGTCAGAATGAGAGTCTGATAAAAACATCACAATAATCCACAGCACTCCAGTCCATCAGTGAACATCTGGAGAAGACGAAACCTGAAACACATCCAGCATTAAGATGTTTTTAACTAAAATATGAGTCTATAATAACACTTTCTCCAGCTGTTTGGACTCTCATTCTGACGGCACCCATTCACTGCAGAGCATCCATTGATGAGACACTGATCCAGCGCTGCATTTCTCCAAACCTGATGAAGAAACACACTCCTCCTGATCTCAAATGATCTCAGTGTTCACCTCAGTGTAGACCGACTCACAGACGTCCAGTGTAACCGTAGACAAAATGTTTCACGATCAGTCAGATCAGAGAAGACTGTGACACGTGCCATATTAAATGACCTTTCATCATCATAATAATAAGCTGTAAGGTATGGCAGTGCAGATTAATGAGCGACAGAGCTGTTCTCAGGCACGTGTGTGTTATCAGTGATTCATCCTAACTCATGAATTACTCCAAGCACGAGATCAATCATGATTTCCTCAAGCACAAAAAGAGGAAGAGACTCTGAAGAAGCACACGGAAAAAATAGACAAATTCAAAATGTTAGGAAAGCAAGTGGTCAGCTATCATGAGGTCTTGAGAGGATATGAGATCAGCCACTGTTGGGTGATAGACCTGAGGATGGCACATCCTCTCCAGATCTCAGATGTGATGCTCTTCCTCTCTCTAGCTGTTCAGCTTTCGTAAGCTGTGGGCCTTCACCGGGCCGGGTTTCCTGATGAGCATCGCCTATCTGGACCCGGGGAACATTGAGTCGGATCTTCAGTCTGGGGCTATAGCTGGTTTCAAGGTGAGTCCAGAGTGACCAGCACTACACCTTCAGTCACACGTCTGTCCTCAGCTGCTGACTCCTGATTCAGTCCTGTGGATGGTGAAATACTAGAAAAGCAGTCCATTGCCAAACGATGTGATTCCCCTCTTCCTTTAGCAACACCAAGGTCACAAGATCAACTCAGAGAAAACAAGAACTGATACAATGACTGCAAACACAAATCATTGCATACTCAGCAGAGCGGATGTCAGGCAGAAATGCATATAGTTCTGGGGTTTACACTGACAATAATTGCCCCTAACTGTAATATTGAACACATCTTAATCATTTATATTTAGGAAACAAATATGATACCTGTAGAGAAGCACTGTTTCAGCTTTATGAAGGTCCTTTATGTGTGTGTCTCTGTGTGTCTCTCTGTATCTGTGTGTCTCTCTGTATCTGTGTCTCTCTGTGTGTCTCTCTGTATCTGTGTGTCTCTGTGTGTGTCTCTGTGTGTCTCTCTGTATCTGTGTGTCTCTGTGTGTCTCTCTGTATCTGTGTGTCTCTGTGTGTGTCTCTGTGTGTCTCTCTGTATCTGTGTGTCTCTGTGTGTCTCTCTGTATCTGTGTGTCTCTGTGTGTGTCTCTGTGTGTGTCTCTGTGTGTCTCTCTGTATCTGTGTGTCTCTGTGTGTGTCTCTGTGTGTCTCTCTGTATCTGTGTGTCTCTGTGTGTGTCTCTGTGTGTCTCTCTGTATCTGTGTGTCTCTGTGTGTGTCTCTGTGTGTGTCTCTGTGTGTCTCTCTGTATCTGTGTGTCTCTGTGTGTCTCTCTGTATCTGTGTGTCTCTGTGTGTGTCTCTGTGTGTGTCTCTGTGTGTCTCTCTGTATCTGTGTCTCTCTGTGTGTCTCTCTGTATCTGTGTGTCTCTGTGTGTCTCTCTGTATCTGTGTGTCTCTCTGTATCTGTGTGTCTCTGTGTGTGTCTCTGTGTGTCTCTCTGTATCTGTGTGTCTCTGTGTGTCTCTCTGTATCTGTGTGTCTCTGTGTGTGTCTCTGTGTGTCTCTCTGTATCTGTGTGTCTCTGTGTGTGTCTCTGTGTGTCTCTCTGTATCTGTGTGTCTCTGTGTGTCTCTCTCTGTATCTGTGTGTCTCTGTGTGTGTCTCTGTGTGTCTCTCTGTATCTGTGTGTCTCTGTGTGTCTCTCTGTATCTGTGTGTCTCTCTGTATCTGTGTGTGTCTCTGTGTGTGTCTCTGTGTGTCTCTCTGTATCTGTGTGTCTCTGTGTGTCTCTCTGTATCTGTGTCTCTCTGTGTGTCTCTCTGTATCTGTGTGTCTCTGTGTGTGTCTCTGTGTGTCTCTCTGTATCTGTGTGTCTCTGTGTGTGTCTCTGTGTCTCTCTTTATGTCTCTGTGCGTGTTTTCTGTGTCTCTGTGTGTCTCTCTGTATCTGTGTCTCTCTGTGTGTCTCTCTGTATCTGTGTCTCTGTGTGTGTCTCTGTATCTGTGTGTCTCTGTGTGTGTCTCTGTGTGTCTCTCTGTATCTGTGTGTCTCTCTGTGTGTCTATGTGTGTCTCTCTGTATCTGTGTGTCTCTGTGTGTGTCTCTGTGTGTCTCTCTGTCTCTGTGTGTCTCTGTGTGTGTCTATGTGTGTCTCTCTGTATCTGTGTGTGTCTCTGTGTGTCTCTCTGTCTCTGTGTGTCTCTGTGTGTGTCTATGTGTGTCTCTCTGTATCTGTGTGTCTCTGTGTGTGTCTCTGTGTGTCTCTCTGTCTCTGTGTGTCTCTGTGTGTGTCTATGTGTGTCTCTCTGTATCTGTGTGTCTCTGTGTCTCCTGCAGCTGCTGTGGGTTCTGCTGGGGGCCACCATCATCGGGCTCCTGCTGCAGCGTCTGGCCGCTCGTCTCGGTGTGGTGACCGGGATGCATCTGGCCGAGGTCTGCAACCGTCATTACCCCACGGTGAGCTCCTGACACACACACACTGGACACTGTCTGTAGAGCTCAAACAGCTCCACCTTCACACACTGCTGCAGTACGAAGCTTCTTAGATCTTTCCTTTAGTCTTGGACTACGTTTATTTGATCAAAAATACAGCAAAAACAGAGAAATATTGTTCTAATGTAAATCATCTGTTTTCTGAGTGAATCTGTGTTAAAGTGTAATGTATTTCTGTGATGCTCCGCTGTATTTTCAGCATCATTCCTCCAGTCTTCAGTGTCACATGATCTTCAGAAATCAGAATAATATGATGATTTACTGCTCAAGAAACATTTCTGATTATTATCAATGTTGAAAACAGCTGTGCTGAACAATATTTTAAATTTTTCAGGATTCACAGATGAACAGGAAATTCAGGAGAACAGTATTTATTTTAAATGGAAATAATTTGTAACATAATAAATGTCTTTATGTCTTTTCATCAGTTTAATGTGTACTCGATGAATGAAAGTAAGATAAGAGTGATTTCTGAAGATCATGTGACACTGAAGACTGGAGGAATGATGCTGAAAATACAGCTGCACATCATAGAAATACATTACACTTTAACACAGATTCACACAGAAAACAGCTGATTTACACTAATAATGTTTCACAACTTTTTCTATATTTATGATTAAATAAATGCAGCCTTGCCGAGCAGAGGAGATTTATATATACAGTCATGGCCAAAATACTGGCACCGCTGGTAAATCTGATCAATGAAGCTTGTGAAAATTCATCTGCATTGTTAATCCTTTTGGTCTTTATTTAAATTATTCACAAAAATGTATCCTTTCATTGGATAATAAGAATTTAAAATGGGGGGATATATCATTATGAAATAAATGTTTTTCTATAATACACACTGACCACAATTAACAGCACCCTTTTATTCAATACTTTTTGAAATCTCCATTTGGAATTTTTTCAGCCGCCTTTGATCATATTTACCAAGGGTGGTGATATTTTTGGTCATTACTGTGTGTGTGTGTGTGTGTGTGTGTGTGTATATATATGGAAAAGAATCCTTCTGAAAATCTGGATTGATTCTCATTATAGTAAGGTTCCCACACTGATATTGTGCATGTTGATGGTGTATACTGTGTTACTGGACACTGGCAGATGTCTGCTGCTATCTGTGGGCTGAGAGCTGTGTGGAGACGCCGGTGTGTGTGTGTGTGTGTGCAGGTGCCGCGGATCATCCTGTGGCTGATGGTGGAGCTGGCCATCATCGGCTCTGACATGCAGGAGGTCATCGGCTGTGCCATCGCCTTCAACCTGCTGTCAGTGGGCAGGTACATCATCATCATCATCATCATCATCACACGATCACAGCTTCAGCTGTCAGGGACGTTACAGTACACATTCACTTCTGTCATTACTGCAGAACACTCCTCAGATCAGATCAGATCTCTATAGGGCTACGAGTGTTCTGATGCTAATGTGTGGGACTCCATCTAAAAGCCTTTTCCTCTCACATATTCAGTTACCATAGAGTTTTCTGAACTCTTAGACTATCCTCAGCTCATCCCAGATCAGGATGAGTTTGTTTCTTCATCAGGTTTGTAGAAATGTAGCACTGCATCAGTGTCTCATCAATGGATGCTCTGCAGTGAATGGGTGCCGTCAGAATGAGAGTCTGATAAAAACATCACAATAATCCACAGCACTCCAGTCCATCAGTGAACATCTGGAGAAGACAAAACCTGAAACACATCCAGCATTAAGATGATTTTAACTCAAACACATATAATCTAGTCTATAATAGTCTATA